>NW_006768770.1:264491-319307 GCF_000204055.1 Melampsora larici-populina 98AG31
AGGAATGGATTAAATGTCTTCCACAGTAGCACGTCAAGACTGTCACAGATTCACCATGGTCCACATGGATGCTCTGAAGAGATCAACTAACACTTAGGGCCCTCGAATCGATGATTGCTTTGTCATCTTCCAAGAATGTGTGACGTATCTTTCGATGGTGAAACCGCCACATCGTTCATTGGGTTCAATCGGATAGATTCGATAGGTTAGTTGCTGTTCTTGGCTCGAAGCTACCAATAGCTCCGATTATCCACATTGGGGTAATGCATTTCAATCATCATGACAGCGCCACAGACTATCCACACTGGTGATAACAGTGTTGGAGGTTAGGAAGAAACCTTTCTTATCAATGACACGCACAGCAACATTCGTCACATCCAACAGGGACAGTTCCACATGTTCATGATTGTTGTCATCACGGTATTCAATGCTTGCCTTTGGCATCCGATAAGATCATCGCTGTGTACGCTGTGAGACACAAACTATGCCGGTATTTCACGTCACCCTCACTCGCCGGGCACATCAGAACGTGAAAAGGCAAAATGTGGCGAGTGCCACACCCGAGAACGTAATCGACAGAGTGTATGAGTAAGCTCCCCACCATCATCCGAAGCACCATTACGCAGATATGTGTGCCAAGTAACAGTGCATTGGGAACGGCACGACCGAGAACAGTTCCGTCATCCTCACTTTTGATATAATATTGTCTTCTTCAAGCAGTGACCGGATGCATGTTTGGTGAGTTGAAGACTGTAAATAGAAAGGTAGATACAGCCCATTACGTCTGTAAGGTCACGGGTAGGTGCAGCCCGCGTGTCCCCCGTCCAAGCAATATCCGACGGGGCCGCAAACCAATATCCACACCGCGGGATCAATAGTCTCATGCCTCTTTTCACGTGCGACGTTTTGTGGACACCCCCGAACCCCATTGTAAGAAACTATTTTTGCTTCATCGAGGGTTAGCCGAAACTGATGTATTGCCTCTGCAAGTCATCTTGTCAGGGTATTCCAGACCGCGGTGAACGCGCGCAGTGATCGGCCGTCGGACTTCATGATCATGAGGCACATTGTGATCTCGAATATCACTTTGGATGCACACATGCACGCCGAACACAATTGAAACTGTATACACTAGACATTACTTCATGAACCTTCCCTCATCAGATCCACTTCTATATCGTCACTGTCGCAGTGACAGTTTGTGTGCTCAATCCTTAAAACATTGCCCATAAGTCTCCCATCCATCCAATGACGCACTTGACATATCCTTCATAGCGCTCAGTTGGAGGAGAAATGCAGTGTAGTGCTAACGCATTGGACCCCCAGCCCGCGCGGCGCACTAACCGAGCATTGAGAACGCAACTATGACAAATAATATATTCCCATCTCAACCGCACAAACATATGAGTAGCAAAACATGAAAGCCTAGGTCATGATGGGTTTAGAGCAGAAGGCCACATATCTTACGAACACACGGTGACAATAAGTCCAATTAGTGAGATAACAAAAAGGAGTTGATTGGATGAGGTAAGGCACAGATTTATTTTCAATGATGGATGGCATTGGATGCGTCATGTCACAATTCGTGTCGGGGACGTTTACTTGGTGGAACGACACCTTTAGCAGCCTCAAGCGGTAATCCAGCTGAAGAACGTGGGCCTGAGCCACTTTGCTCCGAAGGGTCGTTCTCGACCTCATGATGAGGAGTGTCGTCAAAGGGATCGGAGCGGACTTCCTCCTTATTGATCACTTTGGCGGCTTTGCTGCGACTGGGAAGAGGCATTGTTAGCCGGATGACCACAAAACGACACAATGATTGCGGAGGAAAACTCACACAGAGAGCGGAATGCGTCCGCCAGTCGGTCTGCCCATCACCTTTGTGGGTGTCAATGGCCCGTCGCTCATGTGCCCTGAGGTAACACTGATTGTGTTGACCTTGAAAAGAATCATGTTAGTCAACTCCCTGAGAAGCAGGAAGTGATGTCACTCACTTCGGACGCCCACATATGTTTTTCGGTGTCATAGTCCTTGATGACGCCGGTGAACTGAGCCTCACGGCCAATGACGCATAAGTTTTGGGCACGCTCCATGTTACGGACAGGTGGAATATAGTGCCTAGTGCACCAACTAACAGACATCCGTGTCTACGAACAGAGCATCATCAGCAGTGTCCTACCAAATCAAAACAAATGCCATGAATCAAACTCACAAACGGATCATAATCTGTATGCTTGACCGTAGCAATCACGGTGGGTTTGCCTTTATAAGCGGGATCCTTGATGACATCCTTGCCGACAATGATACCTAAGGCGACCATTTGGACTTTGTCCATCATCTCGTTGGTCACATTGATACCAAGCTCCTCAACCACCCCAAGGTTGATGCGGTTTGCATTTTCAAAGTGTAAATGATCAGGATTTTTGTCGTTTGTACCGATCATCTTGCAGGTCATCGCATACAAAGAACCCGGGGAGAGAGAATCCGCTTGGGAACCGTATGATGTTAAGTATAATGGGTTGGCAAACTCATCGCCTTCGTTCATTCCAGAAGTCAGAATTGCAGCGTGGTGCGAAAGGAAACCCTTATTGGCCGGCTTTGGAGCGGGCCCCTGCGAACATAACACAGAAAAATCAGTAAGGGCCGACTGGTCAAGTTAAGATACATCTCGGAGTACTGACTTCTTCACCGGCTTCACCGCAGTAAATAACTCGGCAAGGATGCGAGAGCTGTCGACCTTCGGTGCGCGACATATTTGAATGCTTAAGAATTTACTGAGTTCAATGGAGCAAGGTAAAGGTGGCGTTAAAACACAGGGCGGCGCGGTGAAAAGGGAACAGAGAAACAAAAGATGACGGGGTGTTTTATAAAGGGTGGATAGAACCTGTAATGATCAATCAATCAAAAGATGCAAGTATAACACGGAGATGATTGGACGACGTGAGATCAGTGGATGGGTAACACCTTTTATACTCATTGCCGCAGGGCATTTTCAGCGGGTGAAATTCGTGCTCCGAAAATTTCACGATTGTGTGATCGAAGGCATATTTGTCGTCAGCTCAACACATTTGTGATTTTGATGGTGAACATTGTCGATGACGTGCACTCACCAAGGAGTACAACATCCACAATGTTTCAAGGTTGACATTTTGAAGAAGATGTGCCGATTGAGACTGGCCTGACATCAGTAATAGTTTCAGGCGGCGGCTTCGAAGAATGTGTCTTGATCGCGATAATTGACTCACATCAGGAATAGTTTCAGGTTCAAGCTTCGAAGAATGTGTCTTGATCGAGATAATTGTCTTGATCGAGATAATTGACTTGTCTGCTCTCTGACGCGCAACTCTCTAACGCGCAACGCCGAATTAAGAGACTCGACGACTCCGCAAGGCTACAGAACAAAGGATCAAAGCAGATCAGGCGTCAGCGGCTAAGTGTCCCAGAGAGCCCAAAGGGGCAGAGCCATAGAAAGGATGGACATTGGCTCACGTCGAACATACGAAGACATCGACTCCATTCGGACTCGTCCTCCTCCAATGGAAATACCGTACCTCTACGTTGAGTTCATCACATTGTAGCGCATACGCAACAATGATTGAATGAGGGAGGGCGTGAGGGGAGGCTGGAATGGGAATCGGTCACTCAGCACGGTTATCGAACCGGGGCAGAACCGTACCCAGAAGCGGCAGGACTGTCGGGGGTACATATGGAGGCGCCGCTTCAGAAAGTGTCACAGGGGGAACATGCAGTAAGCGTTTCACGGTGTGCTCAAAGGCGCCGCTTCAGAACAGTGTCACAGGGGGAACATGCAGTAAGCGTTTCACAGTGTGCTCAAACAACGACATCTCCTCGGAAAACTTCGCATCATGAAAACATGTCTTTCTTTTCTATGTTTGATGTTTCTATTTATATATAATGTATCAGAGAGATGTTTGACAATAGTCAAAGCAATAATGAGGTCAAGAGGAAAACACGCCTTTCCCTATAAAGATGAACAATTGGTAAAAAGCAAAATTCAAGCAGTATGAGGGGGTGAAATTCTTTGTGCGACCAAAAGAGTAATGCTTTATCTGCAGTGATGAAACACCAGCATCGTGCAGATAGGTACCGGGTAATAAAGGGAAGTGACATCTTAAATCTTTTCACCAAATAATGTATTGATCTATCAAATCATTCCACCAAAGGATGTATCGATCACGATGAACATTTAAGTAATTTCATCGCTTGTAGTGAGCACATTTTGTAGACTTCATATACACAAACAATTCAGATGATTGCATCCAATCCAACGTCATGTTTGAGGATGAGGAGGCCGTCCGACATTCACATCCTTGCATTTGGTTTCAGTGATCACAGCCTTTGCACTTTAATGATGTAAAAAAGTTACAAGAGATGATTTACCTCAAGATAATATGGTAATGAGTACATAAGTATTGTACACATCGTGACGCCAGATTTGTCAGCACGTTTTAAGTGAGTGCCGTCTGTGCAGCTGATGTATAGAGACAAGGTAGATAAGACGTTTTCCTTGATCAATTCTCAGCCAAGCCTTTTGAATCATACAAACGAGCTGCGTCGGCCGGAAGGCAGCTCACATGACGTCGTGAGTTTGGTGGACTGGTGAGGGGTTGATTGGCCCCTTGGTGGGCAGACATGCCGGATATGTTAAGAGGAGGATGCTATAGCCTATGGTCCACCATGGTGAATAATTGTAGTTCAAGCGATGTCACGGGACATCATGCAAATGCTGGGTGGGTTTTTTGAATTTCATTGGCTCGAACCCAGATTTGTTTTGGTGGTGTGCATCGGGGGTCGGCGGAGCTTGCTTCCATGATCCTGGATTTGTTCCTCAATTTTACATTGACCTGTATCTTGAGAAGCCCTTCACTGAGGTCAAGCTGAACTTACGCTGTGACCATGCCCTTAGCGCAATTTGCTTCTTTACAACTTGACCAACAAACACAACCATCAAATAAAATTTCACAACAATTCTCGAGGGATCCATGGGTATTTTTTCGATGACTTCGTAGCTTTTGGTCTTGCGCATTGATACCAACAAAGAGACGGAATAAAATGCCTACATATATGTATCAATAAAAAGTGGAATGATTTGTATTGTATTCCTTTCATGTCTTGAATGAATGCCACGACGAGCTCGAGCAATTTATAATTCTCCTTTTACCGGTAAAATGCTCAACGCTCACAAAGAGTCAGAATTAAAACTCGAGTATAAATATTCTTCCTTTAAGATATCTCTTCTACTGATCCCGTCAAACTTCTTTCTTTCTTTTTTTCTTTCTTCATCAGCATTTTGTGCCTTTCATCTAATACTTTCTTGGGAAATAAAACCTTTCTTGACCATAAGATTGCTCATCACACCTTGTTCTTCTTTTGAAATCTCATTGTCGCCAATCAAATCGTCGACCCTTCAATCTGATCTCCTCTTGTTCTACCACAAAACCGAAACCTTTTTCCGAAGAATGTCATTCAATTCAACTCTTCAAACTATGAATTCGACACAAGAATCTTCAAATGAAATAATCGATCGAGTATCAAAACTAACTAATCCGATTCCAACTACACCTACATCTACATTGACCAAAAGCTTTCTAATACAATCCAACACTCAAGAAAACAGACCCATCAGAACTCGTATGATCTCTGTAAATCAAGAAGAACCTATTCCAAAACGTGTCAAAACTATGATCAAACCAATCTTCCATTCAAAACCAGATCATCATCTTCAAGAGAAACTTTGCTTTGAAAACTCAAACTTTGATATTTCTCATCATTCAAGTGATTGTATCTTACTAGAAAGAAATGATTCATTATCAAAAGAAATCAATCCTATTCAACATAATTATCAACCAGCTCAACAAATCATAAATCACATCAGTCATGATCCGATTCTAACAAATAATATAATAAACAAACCTGATAAATTGATATGTTCTGTATCAAATTGGTGAGTACCATAATAATCAATTTCTCAGACCAAATACCCATATGATTTTGTTCTTCTTCTGTTGATTAATATCATCATGTTTTTAAATTCATAAATATGTTTCAGTAAAGCAAGTTTTCATCAAAAATGTTTCATTCAAAGACACGAAAAACTACACTTAGATTTCAATCAAAGCTCGAAACTTAATTGTCAATGGTAAGTCATAAAATTCTACAATTTGTTATCCATAAAGTTTCACATTTGATTGATTTTTTTTGTAACAATTTTTTTTTGGTGACTTATAGTGGTAAAGGATTTACCAAACCTGATGAATTAATTAAACATAGTCTTCTTGGAATTTGTTATGGAAGTAGAATCCCTTTTAGATGATCCAAGTAAGAAATCACATCACATTACTTGAGATTTTTTCTTTTCATTTGAGTTCACTTGATTACTCTTTTAAATTTATTGTGTGTCATTTATTTATAAAACATTTACTGTCTATCCATCCTCTGTATCTCATCAAGATTTGTATAACCAATCAATATCCATCAAGGTTTTTCTATCATCATCATTATCATCCAACATACCTCCTTGTAGTTTTTCGTTTCTTAAGCATTTAATCTAAGTTGTAATTCAAAGCTCAGTTCAAATGGACCTAATATACAAAAAAAGTACTCGTTCTTTTGCCATGTGTCAAGTAATTCAGTTCATTTTTCTAACATACATATTTTCTGAGTTGGATCCCAATGGTTTGACATTTCCACCTACCTACTCCAACCTCCCATATTTGGAAATTGACCCAATGATACTCATGGAGATAATTCAAAAGGCCCTTCAAAAAGAGATACAATATGAAGAAATTGAAAGTCAAGCATAACCTTGAACCGATCTCTACTGTTTTGTAACGGACATTCTCAATGCAATGTAGCATTTATCAGACGCGTTCAGTTCACAAGAAACCTGATCAAGAATTCATTAATTGTCATCTGATGAATCTCAAAACAAAACGTCTATATCTTCGATCAGATGGAATATACTTCATAAATTCTTCCAATCCAAAACCAATCAATAAATTAATAATAATCAAAAATCTAACAAAAAAAAATCAAAACAACATTTTTTTTCCATAAAATTACAAAAACAAAACACCAATGAAAACTTATAAACAAAAAAAACAAAAAAACTCCCGAAATCTGGGGTTCCAAAAAAAACGCACAATCAAGATCAAAAGAAATTCTTTTAAACAAGAAAAAGTCCTAGATAAAGATAAAAGTAAAAAATGAATTAATCAATTTAAGAACAAAAAAACCCATCATTCAAATAATCATACAATTCTCAAACCATTTAATTCGATTATCAATGATCAGAAAAAAAATGATTGACGAGAAAAAACAGTAGTTCAAAGTAAACTTTAACCAGCAAAAAGTCGAATAGCAAGGTACAAAGTCGAACCAAACAAACGAATAATAGCCACTGTTCAAAAAAAAGAATCAATCCAACCATTTTTTCTCATCAGAATTTAAAGCGAAAAAAAGAGATCAACAACTCGAGGAAAAACGGCTTACTAAAAGCTACGAATCCAAGAATAATAATCATATATAAATGAATTTTAAAATCCGTTTTTCCCGTCGAAAAACTAGAAGCCACATCTCCATTCAAAATAGCAGCCACCAAAACACCCTACGAAAAAGAAAACACAAAAACCTCTGATCAGAAACCCTTCTTTTCCTTCTTCTTCTTTTAAACTTGATTCACTTTTCAAACAAAAGAAAAAACTCAACACTCACATTAGTTAAAGTCCATAACATCACCACATTCGTTCTAACATTCTTATAATAATCTTGTTTCAAGGTTTCCTTTTCTTTTTCACTTCGATGTTTTTCAATCAATTTCGGTCTAGTCTTCAAATTAAACAAAGCTTGATCATAACTTTGATCTAAATCTTTTTGTTCAAACAAATTATTGATTTCAACCATCTTGGAATCTCCTGCTGAAACGGCTATTCCTAAATCGGTCATCACTATGTTTTGATCTTTAGTTCCCCATGAGAAATCATGCTTTTCAAGGATGATGATGATTTTCAAATTTTAAAAACTTGGATTAGTTTGTGTGTGTAAAGTATAGTAAATCGGAATGAAAAACCTTACCAAGTTTGCAAATGCGTATACGTTCAATACATTTATATATGCAGGAGCCAGTAACCTAAGAAATCAAACAAGTTTCTCAATCTCAATCCCTTCACTCAATCCACTCAAGAGCAAGGACCACATACATATACTGTAACATGCAAGTCACAAGATGCCAAGGATCAAGCGCCAAAACACTCGAGATCACCCAAGAACCTATCCCAACCCAACCAAAGCAACCAATCAGACCAAAACATCACAATCAAGACTTCAATCCTTCAAAACATACCAAAAGTAGCCACCAGAGAGATGATGATCTGAGCATACAGTTTGGCGTTTGCTCCACCTTTAACCGCTTTGACTAGGATGAAAATCGCAGCTACCATCATGTAGAGAGCCAAGAGTGCGTAAACTACCATGGCACCAATGTACTTCCATTTGGAACTAGATGGAGAAAAAGAAGACAACACTTGGGTTTTTGAAATCATCATCATCATCATCAAATCGAATGGTGACTTACCCTTGTGGTCGGTTACCCATCGAGAGTAAAAAGCATCCTATCAGAGTACCGGTATAGAGGTACTATGATCGATCAAAAAACGAAAACCTTGTCAATCACTACTTCTTTACTACTGAATTGAAGGAGGATTTCCAAAAACTGACTTGTAAAAGTAAATTGACAATCGAAACAGCTTTAGGCATCTTTAAAGCTGGATCTTCTAAAGAAGATGATAACAAAACAAAAAAGATATACTAGCAAGAATTCAAAATTCAAAACTTCAAATCAACTAAAACCCAGCTTTCTTGGAATCCCAAATCAATTCCAAACCGATCATCACTTACATAATTCGCAATTCCAAACCAAGCAAACACCAAATTTAATAAATTATAAAACCCTTCAAAATATAATGCTAAAGCTTTTAACCTAGAATGTTCAGTTCTTCTAACTTGACCAATATGAGCCAAAGAATAAATCGCAGCAAAGAAACTTCCATTGAGCCATCTTCTACGTTGAGAAATGAATTCAGGTACTTCGTTCGGTACATCTGTTTCACCCCATGCACTCTTCACATATTTCAAAACCCATTCATGTCCTCTCTTTGCCACTAGTTCCCAACATAATATTCGATCTTCTGCAAGATACATATTTGACGTAAACACATCTGCATCTTGTCCTGTTAAGGTTTCTCCTTTGAAATAAGATGCTAATGGTCCTCTTCCAATCTCATCATTCTTTAATGCTATATATCGATAAGCTGAGAATGCACCTGGAAGCACTGAAATATAACCAAAGATCGATTCGGTAGGTTTATCCATAATATCTACCAAATCATCAAAGAAAAACACACTGTCAGATCAAAGGGCGAGACTGATCCAGATAAAATCAACCTTTTCTTACTTGACATCTTATACTCAAAGTTTTGAGCAGCTACTAAAGGGTTCAAAAGTCCAAGCCATCCTTTCCCTTTCATCGCACAAATCTCACCACAAGCTCCTCCGACATTCGAGTTTAAGTCCATACATTTCCAAAGATGATATAAACTTCTAGGTCCAGGTTTAGTACCCACATCCAACAAGACACATACGTTGGGTTGAAGTAAAGGACAAAACGCATTGAACATCCATCGATGTGAATTAATCTTCTTTTGATTACGTTCTTTAAGACAAAAGATGATTTGAGTAGGTACGATGCCTTTTTCTAATCCTTTGAATTTCAAATCACTATCGACTGAAAGTTGGGTGGTGAATTCATAAATATGAGCAGTGACTGGTCGATCTTGTACAACGTTGGATCCTACTCCTTCTTGATAGACTCCTAATGCAGCTAAACTATTGTCAAAAAAAAGTTTACTTAGTCAAAAAACTCGAAGATTGAAAGGATATGAGAATCTTACCAGTCTAGTACCCTTGGATTGATCACATTTCTTCCATCTGCAACAATACAAACCACGACCTTTTTCCAACCGTCTTTACCCCATGTCCTAGACTTGTTTCTTGTACAAAGATGTGCAATGTTTTCTAAGACCCAAACCGAACCCAATAGGTATAATGAGTAAATTGTTCAATGAAGATGATTCCTGTACTCAACTCATGACTCCGTGCATTGTACGTGTAAATAGAACTTCATCTTCGTTATACATTGTCACTCCAACAAAAAGCTCAGTATCTCGATTCAATTTAGCGGCTCGAAGATTATACCGTTCGGCTTCAAAATTATCAGGCTATAAAGAACAACACACCAACGGTTAAAGAAGTTGAGAGACGAATTCAGTAAACCAAACCCAATTCAAACTTACATCACATGTAGCAGCAGTATAAGACATCATTTCAAATTCTTCTTCCCCTCTTCTAGGTAAGAAACCCAATAATCTTGCAGGTATTGGACGATCGATTACCAAGTGACCATCAGTCAAGGCCACCCGTTTTCTCGTTCGATTTCTTCTTAAGGCTCTACCCATAGGAGCAGGACCCCAATGAGGATTAGCAGGTGAATTGACTGCAGTGAGTAAGAATTCATCTAGTCCGTCATCCAATGAGGTTTGATGAGCCGTCAGTTTGAGTTCTGGAGGATCATATGGATCGATGGGATCATAAGCCGTTTTTTCGTCTGTTAAATCATAATTGAATGTAGGATATTGATCATCTGTTGGGGTTGATGATTGATAAGTTGAAGTGTGATTCGGAAGGGTCATCTTCTCAGGATGATGTTGATGTTCTTCCGAATGAATTTCTTCTGGTATAGTTTGATGAACGATATCTTCTCTTCTTTGAAGATCTTCTTCTTCTTCTTGAAGTAAGTCAATTGAAGTAGGATGATGTTGATGAATAGGTAAATATTGATGATTTTCCGTAAGACTTGAAACGGGTTGTGAATCGTAATGATCATTTGGAATCCGATTCACATGTTGTGGTGGATGAAGTCGATAACCAGATGGAAGTTGATGTGGGTCATCTTGATCAATATCAATTTCGATATCCATCGAAGTCGATCGTAATCCGCAAGTGTAAAAAGTGTGAGAATATGATTCCAAGAAAAGGATGATGTGAGAAAAGTAGATGGTAAACAGCCAAGTGAAGTGAAGTGAAGTGAAGTGAGTAAGAAGTACATAAACCAATTGAACGCGTTTTTTGAATTTCTACTATCAATCTCAATTCCAACTACCAACTCATATCCTAAACACCAAACGCGTCCATTCCGTTTCAAAACAAACTACACACAACTCACAACTCACCAGACAATGGTACATAAAACTCATTCATCAAACATCAGCTCAGGAAGAGCAGTTCATGCTAGTTATCACCAGGCATGGGTTCTTTGGGACGGGAAATGAAGGTTAGATACCAAGCATATGTTATTGAGATCGTCGAATCAAGAATCTACAAGTGACGCACTACAACTTACAACTCCTTCCCATCCATCACATATAATCTCTCGTTCACCAGTGTTCCATTTCTAGAGTTGTAACATTATCCCCCTTTTGAACACCCAAACTCCCTTCTGCAAGTTCTGCGTTCTTCAAACCCCTGTAGTAAAAAGCTATACCCACTCATTTTCTCCGCTGCCTTTGATGTCTTGACCATTAACCCAGAAACCATTCATTGGAATCATACGCTGAATCTTTCATTGTTTGATAAACTTGATAATTGGCACCAGAATTGTGTTTTTTGAATTGAACCCATTCTAGTTTACCAAACACTTTAATATTTTACCTCTTTTTTTCAAAAATCAAGTAATTCAGCTACCTCAAACTCTTCTTTTCTGTCTATCATACTTGATGGAGGTACTGTCTGCTTTCTTTGAGAGATGGTGTCCATTTCATGCTTCCTAAGTATAAAAAAACATGAAAAAATTGATGAATTCCCCTCATTGAAAACAGAAGATCAAGTTGGTAAGCAGAGTTTGAAATCCTTTAAAGAATGATAAAAGGACCTAGCCAGCAATACTCTGATGTATTAAGACCTTGGCATGCTGGTCAAGATATTTTTTCCATTCAACCAAACCTGATCACTGATTTTCCATTCTTTTCTCATTCTTTCCTGAGTACAGCCATTTCAAGAAAGATTGACACTTTTTTTTAACAAAGTGGTCTCTGCAGCAGGTAAAATTAGAGAAAAAACTTGATTAAAACAGGTTTATTTTTTTCGGTGTTCTTCCCATTATGTAGGCAGGGGACAAAACCAAGTGAGAGACATGGCACATTGATGTGGTTTTCTAAAAAAAAAAACTTGGTTGAAATGGCTGTGATATCAAGATAATGTGTTGGCTCAATTTGAATATTTCCAATCATGTTTAATCTGTTATCTACAACTTGGATGCATTGCTCAGCACACAGGACCTTCTTGAAAATAAAATAAAATCCATAATTTGCTTTGAATGAAGATCTTCCTGTAGATTTGGAGCCTTGATGACTGTAAGCCAATTCAGCAGTTTGAAGTAAAGGCCACCAGTTATCTTGTTGGTATTTGACAAAGTGTCACAAATATTATCCTATTGATCTTTTGACAACTTCACTTTGTCAATTGGTCTTTGGGTGATAGGCTGTACTGGATGAGTTTAGCCAGATTCCTAACTACTTCTCAAGCTCATGGGTGATTTGAGAAACAGAAATGGTCCCCCTATGCCAGATGATACTTTTGGGGGTGCCATACAGCTTTCAAACATGTTGAATCATGATGTCAGCAAGATTATTTGCAGTCATGGTTTCTTTACACAGAATAAAATTAGTTGTTTTGGTCTTACAATCAACCACCATCAATATACTATTGAGCTCTTTTGATTGATGTAACTGATCAGGTACTTCAATTCTTCCCTTGTGGTACAAAACACCATCTCCTGACCTCAAAGTGACCTGAACCTAAAGCTATGTTGAAATTGGATGACATTGGACTATTTGTTGATGCTATCAACTCAATCATCTGATCATCTGATTTGTTTGTATCCCAGATCAAATCAATAGTATCAATAATTTGATTGTCTATTTTGAGATCATTAATGGTACTAGTATTTGCTGTGGCATCAGCTTCTGATATACCTAGTACAACAATCTCAAACCAACCTTCTACATCTTGCAACTCAATAGTTTCATTGTCAAAAACCGTATCACAAGTTTCTAATTCTACTGGAAAAGAATCAGGTTTGATATTTTCTGGTCTTAGGAGTTGTCCAAAGATCCAGTTATCAGTTTTATTGGCACCAGATCTGGGTATCAGGGTGTCAGGTTTCACTGTATTGCGGCCAGGGCTGGATTTGATAACAAAGTCAAATACCTCATTGTCTCAGCCAAACACACATGCCATCTTGTTAAATGTTTGGTCATCATAAATGTCTCCAGATTCCTGGAATCAGTGTAGATGATTAAACTTAACAAAGTCCCACGCTCGCGCATCTAGGTTCACCCTCTATGCAGTTGCACCATTCCTCCAAGGATCCCACAATAGCCAGCAAATCCTTATCAAAAACATTGTAGTTGTATTCTGCTTGGACTAATGACCTTGAAAGATACACAATGGGGTGGAGTTTGCCATCTTCTTCAAAGAGACAATACAGCTCCCAATTCAAAATCCAAACAAACATATTCAAGGATGAATAGTTTTTGGGGGTCTGCTATCTTAAGGAAGGGGCAGTTGTGCCGGATGTCTTTAATGACTCAAATGATGCCTCACACTTCTCATACCATATGCAACTGATTGTCTGTAGAAGTTTCAGAAACCAATAGGAATCTGTAGGTAAGTGATGTTATGAGGCTCTGGCCAATCCTTGGCAGCTTTCACCATCTTAATCTTGTTTTTTGAAATCAACAATCCCAAGTATTCAATTTCAGACTTGGAGAACTTTCACTCCTCGGGTTTCAACCAGAGAGTGTGATTGTCTATGATATCAAAAATACCATCCACCACTTTTTTGTGATGGACTCCCATTTTTTTATAAATCATTGTGTCATCAAGATAAGCGGTGGTATCCTTGCCTATCCTCCCAAATAAAACAACCCACATGAAATAAAAAAATACTTGAGAGCTCCTGGGGGGCAAACGGCCCTTGACAGACGATAAACACAAGTTTATCTTTGTCGCCTTCAGCAACTCAAAGATTTCCATATGTGTTACAAAGATATAATTTAGTGATTTTTTTGGTGTACAAAAGTACCAGGTCCATTGTCAGTGGAACACAATATTTATTCTTTGCAGTCAATGAATTCAGCTTTCTATAATAAAAGCACTGCCAGATATTGCCATCTTTTTTTCTTGTAAAAAGCACAGGAGCAGCCCATGGTGATGGTGTCCTCCATATAATACCATTTGCAAGGCCTTTATCAATCATATTCCAGAGCACATCATTCTTGTCTGGAGACAAAGGAATAATCCTACTACTCTAGCTTAAGGTGAGCTCCTGCTACTAGTTTGACTTTGAAATTCCACTTGCACTTCAGAGGTAAGTGTTGTCAGACAGGTTTTAAAAACATGTGTAGATGCCAATGGTTGTAGAACAGAACCAATTAGATAACCACTTGACTTGTTCTTGAAGTTTCAAATCTGCTGCTAATTGTGCAGAGGCTGACCAGGATGGCTTTGCATGAGCAACATTGGCTGAGTCACTCTTCAGGAGAGGTTTACACTGGTCAGCTATTTATATGTTGGTCTCAGCCCTTGAGCTCTCCTTAAAAAGAATCAAAAGGACTCCAAGGAAAATTTTATGTTTATTGTGAATGTGTTTTGAATTGTATTTGGAATAACGGTACTCAAAGTTGTGTATACTTTGCCGTGCATAGTTTTTTTGTGTTTTTTTGCAACTACAAACAACTTGGAAAAAGTATGTTTCTTGATTGAAGCTCAAAGATATGTACTTTTAAGCCAAAAACATAGTTTTTCCTGGTTGTGTGAAGTTGTGAAAAAAGAAAAGAAAACTATGCACAGCAAAGTATACACAACTTTGAGTACCGTAAATGGATATGTAAAACACTCATAACATCATCTTCAACAACATGTGGATCAGCTCCAGTCACACTGTGTTTCTTGACAGTGCTGATCCCATTTAAAGCCTTGAAGCTGTCAAACCATCCACCACTGAGGGCGAGCCAGTCTTTACTTGGTACACCTCCTTCATGGGAAAAAATGTGATCACTTATCTTGGATTACCTTGCCCCCCAGAAAAATCCCAGAGTGTTTGGCACTCTTGGTCCAAGCTTCCATAAGTGTGTCTAACTTTGAACATTTTATACATTGGCACTGTTTTATTTTGGGCACACAATGGGGTGACTGAGGGTTTCTCCATTCCATTCTTGACCCACTTTCTGACCAGAGGGTGCTTGATTGTCAGATGAGTCCACTTCTTGGTGACATGATCAGCATTCCTTTTGACTTTTTTCCATCAGTGTGACACCAATCTATCACTGTAACCTTTCCCTGAATGGTTGCACCAAATTGTGCATCAATTTGCTTTGTTCAGGTTGAGTCTTGCAAAGCATCTTACTTGTTAGAGGGACTTCAGAGTTGGGTATTTTATCACTTTTGTTTCCTCTTGAGTTCTTCCTGCATAACTTGTGCTTTCTTATACACATTGATGACATTTTCAAGTGTATCAAGCTGAGATATAGTGAGAGTTTGAGGCAAGGGTCAGCATGTGATAGGCAATTGAAAACAAGCAGATGCTTATCAACAAACTTTCCACCATTGCCAACAATTTTGTCTTCCTCAGGTGAAAGATTAATTCCTGCATCTCAACAATTGTATGTTTCTGTCAGCTTGTCTCAAGACCTTGTGCTCTTCAGTCATCAGATCCGGTGGAAAATCAGAGGGAGCAAGATTGAAAGGGGCAAGAGATAAAATGTATCCAAGCCAGGTTGCATGAAGCAGAGACAATGTATTAAACTTGAGTGGTTCAACCAAACATGATGGCAAATTGACTGTGTCTTCAGCATGCGTCACACATCTTCATGGTGACATGATTGTGTTCTTGTATGTAAGTTGATGCAGGTGGTTAGTTGTTGAGTGTTTGTGTGGGTTTGGGATCATAGTTTGAACGGGATCAAGGGTGTGAATGAAAGGAACCAACAAAGTATGTATCAAACTTAATCAAAGTGCTCTTGCTGGACCCAAGAGGACTTAGGTCAAGTCTGATGAAGTGTCTATCACTTTACTAGCCAAATAAGTCCACCAACACTACACTTTTTTTGGGGTATCTTATGCTTAATACCTACTATGTAATGTCCCAAAAAGGTTATGCCCTCAGGTTTTACACATTGAAGGCATAATTTGGCCTTGAGTTTGACCATGCTTATTTGCCATGGATGCCCAAAGGCACGACGGTATCCGAAAGTTCCATTAGGGTTGGGGATGAACGTCCCATAGATGAGAGACCCGGCTCGGACCTCGGACATATCGAGCAGAGGCGATAGCCTTGGAGAAGGCGCACGGACAAAGTGAAAAACTCTAACAAGTTTTTCACATTCATCACCAACAACACTCGAAAAGAAAAAGAAGGTATTCTTTAGTTATAGTTTCCCTACAAAATTTTTTCTTTTTCTTTTCAAACCGACAATCCGGAGTGTGGTAAACCACAGAAGGTACTATCGAACCCATCAGCAAACTTTAGAAGACTCTATAAATAAACTTCCATTTCATTCCCCCGCTTAAACTTAAAAGACTACTACCACATTATTCCCCCGCTTATACTCCGACGTTCCCCCGCTTCAGGATGAGCCCCGAGACCCGCCAAATCGGGGATACCCGCGGGACAGCCCGTCGGGTCGGGGGGTCGTTCTGGCCTTCGAAGGGTCGCAGAACCGCGGGGATTATCGGGCCCGGGAGTCGTTCTGAGAGTCAAAAGAAAGTGACTCTCCTCGGGGAACCCGAGGAAAAATCAAGCTGTAAAAAGCGGATAAATACACGCTTGGGAGAGGTTGTGCTCAGCGGTTTCTGCCGGAAATAGCCGGGGACTCGGGGATCCCCGTAATTTCCCGGGGATTTGGTAGTTCGTCGGGGGTCAGGGTACGGGAGCCGGGCTTGACCTATGAGCCAGAAAAAGCTCGGGGAATACCGGGGTCGGTCCTTGTTCTGACTTTTGAAAAAAAGTCGGTGGGCCGGGCAGCCCAGTCCCGGCATTCGGGGGTCGGGGCTCATCCTGACCCCCGCTTACACCTAGAAGTTCGAAACTCGATCTCATCTTTTATATTTATAAACTGTAAAGGATGAACAACAAAGAATTCAATAGATTAACGTCGGAAAGTAATTTAGGCCCGAAGGTTCCAGCTCCCACCAAAGACAAACAACCTAAAGGTAAACAAATGAAAACTAGAAGTAGCAAGAATGAAGATCTAGGTGGAGGTAATGAAAAAGATGAAGAAGTGGACAAGGAAGGTAATGGAGGTGAGATTACCAACAAGAGCAATGAGCAATCAAAAAGTTCCGCCAATCATGCCGATGCTACTCATGCAACCCCCGCAAACAACCCTCCCGGTAACTCAAACAACGATCCAGTAAACCCAACTGCTACGACTGCAACCGTATCAACAAATGCAAGTAATGTGAATAATGTCAGAGCCTTATTAAGTGCAGGGGAAGGATACAACCCTCAAAGTGGAAATGGTCCCATACTAGGAATTCGTAAGTATAAATCTGTTTTTGATGCTATGATATATTCATTTCGGTCCAATTATCTCTTAAAAAAAAAAATCCTATTCTTTCTCTCTAAAGGATATATTAAAGACTCTTCTGGTTAAATTCCGATGACAAATAAAGCTATCAAAAAAAAAAAAAAAGTCCATACATAATAAAAGAGACTGTTCCGGTTAAATTCCGAAGAAAAAGAAAGAGAATTAAAGAGAAAGCCTGATTCCGGTTAAAGTCCGACGAAAGATACCACATGAAAATATGTCTAAGAAAGATACTTACGTAATCTCTTCAATTTTTTGTCTGGTTATGTTCTTTTTATGGCAGAAATGGATATTGAAGATGCAGGTATGGATGCGGTCATCGAACTAGCCCATAGAAAGTGGATCCGTAAAATTCAAACGGCTTATGAACATAGGAAAGCTGCGACTTTAGAGATGTTAGAGAAACAGTATACGAAATGGTGTGAGAAAAACAATACACAGGAGATCGACCCACAATTGTATGATATCGATTTGGTAGATGAGGTTGATAACGATAAAGACGACGAAGTCGACGATGATCAGCCTACAAGCAAGAAACTCAAAACAAAAAAGAGTGAAGTCAATACGGAATTTGTTGAAGGCACAAGCTTAGTTCACACAATGCCAAAATTATCTGACTATTTCAACAAATTGATGATCAACAAGAACCGTCACGTACCAGTCTCTATTTTCAATGTCAAATGGTTATTATTAGACAAGACCTTCATGAGCACAAAAAGAGCCAAACCGACTACTTGCTTATCAGATACGATATCTTACAATGGCCTGAAAATCCCAAGTGAATGGAGGCTTACAAGCTCAGAGTGGTCGAAAAGATTCGATTTAATGGTCAAATACCATAAAGAACAATACGATACGTTGCCTAATCAGAAAAGCCATCCCATAGCTCCTTGCCTAATAGCGCATAAGGCAATTGTCCTAGACATACAATTGGAACAGCAAGGAAGATGGCTCCCAGCCTTTCGTGACGATCTCGCCCAAAGGCAAAATGTGTGGGAACATCGTCTCCCAGATGGCCGAATGTCCGATGTCGGATCCCGGAATGAAGTTCTAGTGCGGCAAGCCTTAGTCGAGTCCCAATTTGCCAAAGACAAGCTATTCGATGATAACCCCTATGCGATAGGATACCAACGTAAGAACCAGAGCCCGATAGACGGCCAAATCTACCCGGAACATGCTTCTTGGGACGACTTGAATATTCACACTGAACTCCAGCAAGAAAGTACGGGAGGAAGGCTCTTGTCAGCTTTGAATCCGCTCGCGTCGTCGTCTTCTTATGTAGATAATGCTTTAGCTGCACCCTCAAGAAGCCAGAGGGGAAGTAATAGAGGCGGGAGAGGAGGCTTTCAGGGTAGAGGCCGAGGAAATGGAAGGACTCATCACGTAAACGGTCAGAGAAGAACTTACCCAACTTACCCGAATAACAGCAACCCTAATCCTTTCTACTTGGGAAATGACTTCAACCCTTTTCACCAAAATCAAAACCAAAATCGCCAGAATTTTGCCCAAAGTACTAGACCTGCAATTGGCCCCAATAGTTTCGTTCCTATCCCAAGACCACAATTAATGTTAGAAAGTTCACCTGCAACAGGTAGTGGCAACATGCCCAGTGAGAAAGGGAAAGGTGCAACTAACGGAAATAAGTGAGTATAACTGACTTGAGTTTATTATGATTTCCTCTTGTATTTCAAAAAAAGAGAAAAAACACTTTTAACATATACATATATATGTAATCTATGCAAGAGATTGCTTCATATTCTTTGTTTTTCACCTTCTTAATCCTTTCCACACTAGTTGGCCTCACTATGAAATCAGAATACATACATGCCCTGCTAACGTGAATCAGTGTGAGATCAACTGAGAGATGAGATGAGAATTTGAGAGCCACAACTAACGTAAATGTGCGTAAACCTCCCACTAGGTCCTTGCACCCAGAAATCCCTTCAACCCCACCGATTGTGAGCAGCCATCTACATGAATGGGAGGATCGATGTGAGACTGTATCACGTAACTGGCCTGCAAATGCAAAATGTGAGATGCAAATTGACGAGTGGAAGATCTTACTCGAGGAAGGAGGACTCACTGAGAAGTGGAAACATGTCATAATAGCATTAGAAAAGGGATTTCACCAAGGGATACAGGAACATCGGTTGGGAAATCGAAGGTGGTTCACACCTGACAATCATTCATCAGTGTTAGCCGTGAAGGATCAAATCATGAACAATTTATTTAAGGAAAGGGCAGCTGGGAGGGTCTTTGGACCCTTTACACACGACGAGGTCTTCGAAAAATGGGGATTTTTCCGCTCAAATCCCATGGGTAGCGTAACGAATGGCGATGATTCCCTGAGGATGATAAACGATCTGTCGGTCCCGAAAAATAAGGCAGCGTTGGCCAAAAAGAAGAGACAAACTATGTTATCTAATCCCGAGCAACCGAGGGCGGATGATTGGATGGGAGGAGATGAAATTCGACATGATGACAGAGCAGAGCAAATTTTAGAAGAATTGTCTTACCCAGACAAAGAAATGGACGTCCCGTCGGTGAATTCATCCGTGGACAAAGAAGATTACAAAACATCTTGGGACGACTTCGTAGTGGTAGCAACATATTTCAGGAAAGCAACAGGAAAATCACTATTACTAGCGATAGTGGACTGGAAAAAGGCCTATAGACAGGGATTGACTCACCCGTCACAGTGGAAATACTTGACAATCAAGGACTTCGACGGAAAGATCTGGGTGGATACGAGGATTGCATTTGGAGGAGTTGCCGGTTGTGGGACCTTTGGTTGGATGGCGGACACATGGCAAGATATTATTAGTTCAGTATTCAAAGTCAAGAAGATCTTTTGCTGGGTAGATGACAACATGTTTGTGAAGGAAGAAGGCGACTTACTAGACATGAAAGACATCCTCCAAGTAACTAGAAATCTAGGAGTCCAATCAAACGATGAGAAATTCAGTGATTGGAAGATTGAACAGAAATACCTAGGCTTTATATGGAATGGTAGGGATAAAACCGTCAGGCTTCCAGACAATAAATTAAAAGAAAGGACACAGAAAGTGAGAGACTTACTTACTTTAGAGAAGAAATGGACTAAGAAGGAAATTGATAAGATAGTTGGTCAGTTGGGACATATCACGTATATCTTACCAAACATGAAATGTTGCATGTGGGATTTGTATTGGTGGACGGCAACATGGTATAATCACCACGCGTCAAGAAGTGTCCCAGAGGAGGCGAAAGCCGACCTAGCAGAATGGCTGCAAACACTGCTAGAATTCGAGCCTCTTCGGCTAGTACCCGAAATTGAACCATTGGACATTGGCTGGGTAGGAGATGCCAGTCCTAGTTTTGGAATTGGAGTTTTGGTAGGCTTGAGATGGGCGCAATTCGAATTGATAGACGGGTGGGAAACCCGAGACCTGCCAAAGAACGGACCAAAGAGGAAAATCGCTTGGCTGGAGACCGTCGCGATACGGCTCGGTCTTCGGGTTGTGGCTAATTTGTTCCCACCAGCCGGTAGGCGATTCCGTGTTCTGACGGATAATACAACTACAGAAGCAGTCATTAGGAATCGGAAATCACGTGATAAGACAGTTAACAGAGAGTGGAAACATATACAAACGGCACTCACATCCTTCCAGTGTGATCTTCAAATCGACCGAGTTATCTCAGCTGAAAACAAAGCAGACGACTTGTCCCGCGGTGGAACGAAAGACTGGGACTTGGACCACGAAGTTGTCATCAACATTCCTCTAGATCTTCAACCTCTGTTGAAGAGACACATTAGAAAGAATGGACAATGAGAAAAAGTTGTATCAATTCTTATGCAATGGTTCTTCGTAAGTAAAAAAAAAAAAAAATCTCTTCAACCTTGAGCTTACTTTTGGGTCACCTGAAATCAATCAAACTACTGTAGATCAATTACGTGGAGGTCAAACCCCATCCAACGTGCGTTGTTAAGTGGTAGTTGGAGCCAGTCAACCTTGGAAAATTATTCATCTGCTGTGGCAAAATTGGCCAAATTTGCATCAGCAAACAACCTAACAAGGGCGCAAATACTACCCCTCGACTCTCTTACCTTGTATCATTTTATAGTATGGGCTGGGGAACCTGTCAACGTGTACTTTGACGAAGAAATGTTGATAACGAAAGATTTGACTAGTAACAAGATATCAATGGGAACCCTTACGAAATATATTTCAGGAATTAGGTCATGGCACCTGTTCCATAATCACCCTTTTCCGCAAGAAAATGATGCAATCGTAAAGAAGTTGTTGAAGGCAGTCAGTGTAGCTGATGAAGCGAAGAGAGAGAAAGCAAAGGTACAAAAGCGGCCGGTCGAACTACGTCATATGGCGGAATTATTGAAAGCACTCACTAATACAGGTCGACGAAATCAAGCAGCCCTAGCGATTGCGGTAGTCGCATTCTGGGGGATGGCCCGCTTAGGCAAATTGGTATCCGATAAGAAGAAAATAAGACCCGTATTAGTAAAAGACGTACTCTTCTCCAATAAGCAGGATCATCTGAAGATTGCACTTTACAATGCGAAAACCACGAAACCCGGAGAACTCCAGTGGTTACACTTACAACGTCAACCCTCTCTATTAGACCCAGTACGAATCCTATGCCTCCTCGTCGAGAATAATGCCGACACAACCCCAGACAATAATTTGTTCTCTTACCTAAATGAGTCGGGTAAACGGATGACCCTATCAAAGGCCGAGGCGATGAAAATTTACAGAAATGTATGGGACGCATCCGACCCTGATAATCGCCTTACTGGTCATTCGTTCCGGGTAGGAGGCGCGACGCTGCGTTGGAATGATGATCTGCCGTTAGAGAAGATAGTGACTATGGGAAGGTGGAAGTCGAAGGCTTACCAACTGTATCTCAGGAAGTATTCGCCGGACCAGATCGCCGATGCTGTCTATGTGTGGGAGGCGATGGGTGACACTACATGGTTTGAGGACCAGTT
Organism: Melampsora larici-populina 98AG31; assembly: GCF_000204055.1. Taxonomy (NCBI): domain Eukaryota; kingdom Fungi; phylum Basidiomycota; class Pucciniomycetes; order Pucciniales; family Melampsoraceae; genus Melampsora; species Melampsora laricis-populina. The sequence continues at coordinate 287,199 of NW_006768770.1, forward strand.
GCGTGAGGAAGAAGCCAGTAGGCTATCGATCCAATTATTTAAAGTAGAACCTGTCGAAGAATGACCCCAGTTGAAACGTGCTCTCGCCTTATTGATTCTTGTAATGCAGTTGCCCGCGGTGATCTATGCTTGAGAAGTGAGTGAGGCGAGTTGAAGTTTTGGAGAGTGCGCCAAGAACGTAAGGTAACCGAAATTTAAAGAAGTGATTGACATATGTGATCAGCGCGGTATTGACGCTACGCTGAATAGGGGAGGTGATCCAAATTAGTACGGGCCGCACAGACTCGCGCCCTGACATGATGGCTCTCCGCAGGCTCCGGACGTCACGTCCCGAGTTGTGGTAGCAGAGAACCACCCTAGCCAGGGAGTCTTCGGCCACACGGCCCCCCCCCCAAACACCGTGAGTCTTAACTCAGTATGAGATAAGAAACACACAAAGACTGTATGGCTATGAGTTGTACTTAGCGTGCAAGTGAAGATAACATACACCTTGAAATAAGAACATAAAATAAATACATAAAACAAACAATACATATCTACCAGTGCACATAACACAAAGACTAAGAGCATCCGCACTGGTTTGCGGTTGTTAACTTGATCACGCACGGTAACAAACCCTACTTTAAGTAAAAAATTACTTAACTCGACTAAATTCCCCACTCGTTTGCATTAGCAGTGCTGTAACTGTTACAACTTTACAGATAATGCATGTGCTCCACACGGGTCATGCAGTAAGGTAACATTTTGATTTTTCAAGTACTAATCACCTGCTTTCATCACAAGTGTTAATATGATAGAGCCACTGTCCGCTTCTTTGGAGGACTGAAGTTGCTTTCACATTCTCCATCTACATAGATCCAATACTTGTTCATCTACCTGATCAGCAATTTTGATTTAAAAGGACAAAGTCAACATGACTTTGTTCAGCAACTCAATCAATCAATTCAAGTTCAAAAACCAAACGCTTGACTACATTGATCAAGCCTTTAATGAGTCTGAATACATGCAATTATGATCTTGTGAAAATATTAAAGATTCAAAGTTAAAAAAGAAAAATCAACGATCTGAACGATCTGAACAAATCCAAACTTTTCTTAATGATTTGTATCACTTGATCTTGAAAGTCCCCCATGATTAGTCTTTGAATGTTGATTTTCTTTCATTTGAACTGTACATGCTATATGAATGTTGACATTCTACATATTCATCTGATTGGTATGAAGTCAAGTTGAAGATATCTGATCGAGCTATTTCAATTAAAAAACACCAAAAATTGAAGATTGAAACAACATGAATCAGCATTGATTGTTCTTGATTTAGTTCATGTGACTGTGAGGCTTGGATTTCATCGTGTGTGGAAGGTGAATGTGGAAGGTGAAAAGGAGGTGTGGGTTGACTTTGGTGTTGGAGGTCGGGTTGAGTCTCGTTTTTGGAGTCGAAGTTGCTGTCAGCTAGTCGCGATGTGTGTTAATGCATGCGTTAGCCAATCGGTAAATTTACCGATTTGCTAACACAAATTGATCAAAAGTTAACTACCGCGGGGCTAATTTTCCACCGGTGTGGAAAAGACCCCGCGGTTGCGTTAAATTTAACCTTACCGCACCCGATTTACCGCACGAGTGCGGATGCTCTAAGAGCATCCACTATGTTGAGGGTGTTTTATCGTAAATTTTGCGGTCCTGATTGCAAAATTTAATCATGCGTGTTGTAGCTAAGTTGTTAACCGCATGAAATCCACTATGGGATGATGTAACGTAGGATTTAACTACGATAATCTGTTCTTAGAACACTATACACGCTATGGCAAAGTCGAGACTTGAATTAAAGTATCTTACCACACCTCACCCAGCCTATGCTGATGACTACCTTGGTGACCAGAAAGAACCAAATTGATGCCTTCAGGTTTTGACAATCAGCAAAGAGCTTTCTCACCTCTTGTTTGATCTTGGTGACATCGATCGCGCGAGATGACTTCTTTTGAACTAAGATGCTTTTTTTAGCAAATCCGGAGTAAACAGCTACTATCAACAAGCTGAGGGTTTGAGGGAAGAGGGAAGGTTTTGAGTGAAGGTGGTGAGTGCAGAGCTGGATGGGAGATAGATCATTGGATGGCTGTTGACCGTTTGGATGCGCCAAAAGTTTACGATAAATCAAGTCGTAGGCTTTCGTAGATTTGAACAAGCGGACTGCAAGACTTGACGCGGTCGTACGGACCGCATGTCTAAAACAGGTCCATAGTGGACCTGTCTGGATTTTAGCGTTACGGTAACGCTAAATCGCGTCGTTAACGCACCCATAGTGGATGCTCTAATGGATTGCCATGGATGCCCAAAGGCACGACGGTATCCGAAAGTTCCATTAGGGTTGGGGATGAACGTCCCGTAGATGAGAGACCCGGCTCGGACCTCGGACATATCGAGCAGAGGCGATAGCCTTGGAGAAGGCGCACGGACGAAGTGAAAAACTCTAACAAGTTTTTCACATTCATCACCAACAACACTCGAAAAGAAAAAGAAGGTATTCTTTAGTTATAGTTTCCCTACAAAATTTTTTTTACCAGCCCACCCACCCCTTCACCCACCACGCAGAGAACCACCCTAGCCAGGGAGTCTTCGGCCACACGGCCCCCCCCCCAAACACCGTGAGTCTTAACTCAGTATGAGATAAGGAACACACAAAGACTGTATGGCTATGAGTTGTACTTAGCGTGCAAGTGAAGATAACATACACCTTGAAATAAGAACATAAAATAAATACATAAAACAAACAATACATATCTACCAGTGCACATAACACAAAGACTAATGGAGCAGGCAAAAATAAGGGTACTCAAAGTAAGTATGTACGTGTACATACTTTTTGCTATATACTTTTTTTGGCGGGGAAGGCGAGGCCAAAAGTATATTTTTTTTCTTTGTCCCCGCCAAAAAAAGTATGTAGCGAAAAGTATGTAGCGCTACATACTTTGCTTTGAGTAGGGGTATGACCCGGCCCTGAAGTGTCAGGGCCGGCCCCGGGGCCGATTCAGGCCCGGCCTCGGCCACGCAATACTCAAGGATGCTGCCGGGCAGCACCGGGCAGGCCCTGGCTCGGACCATCCCCTTGAAAGCGTGTTTGAGAGCTCGGGAAGGATGCTTGATGACGTCAATTTTTCCAAAAGATTGCCTCCATAAAGATTTTTTGCGACGGCCCCGGCCCCGAGTAGCCCTGTACCGGGGCCTTTTTTGCTATTCCCAGGCTGGACTTGAGGCCCCGGGCTCGGCCTCGACCTCACCTAGAAAACGCTCGGGCACACTCGGCCGGTCAGGGCCAGGGCCGGGTCATAGCCCTAGCTTTGAGTACCCTTAATGTATGAAGTTGGCAGGTTAAGCCTGGTTAAGCCAATATGTATGACATACTGAGGTTTGAGAGCATCTCCAATCGTTGGCGTCAAATTTGGCTTTAGCGTGGGTAAACTTAGAGATCTTTAGTCAGGGTCAACTAAACTAAAGCCAGTTCCCACAGTCGTTGTCTGTAAGGATGGAGTTAATCCTAGTTAATCCAAATATACAGACTGTGCCCACAACCGTTGGCTTTAGTTTGAGGCTACACAATTCTTTTTGAAGCCCAAACTCAAATCATCTTCTCAATGGACGCATCGTCTGTTTTAGAACAACACTTGAAATCAATTGATGAAGAACTCAAAGATGAAGATTATGATCAGTTGATCATGGATCTCATCAACAATCCATCTACACCCAGCCATCAGAACACACGTGCACGGATTCAACGCGATCGAATTGCTGCCGATAAACTTCTTCAAGAGGATTACTTTGTCAAATCGCCGTTGTATCCACGCCATTTATTTGAAAGACGGTTCCGGATGAGTCCAGAACTATTTCAGAGACTGGCTACTGACCTGCAAGGACACAGCATATACTGGATACAACGTCGTGTAAGTTTATCCAAATCTAAATCTTCCAAAAGTTTCTTCAATCTAATTTAATATCTACATTTCATATAGGATTGCTGTCTGCAACTAGGACTTTCAACAACCCAGAAGATCACCGCTGCACTGAGACAGTTGGCGTATGGAACTGCTGCTGATGGTTTAGATGATTACTTGAAAATTGGAGAAAGTACTGCAGTAGAATGTTTAAAACATTTTGTACACGATATCATCGAGATTTATGGAAAAGAATATCTACGACCTCCAAACTCTGAAGAGCTGGAAGTAATACTGAAGGAAAATGAAATGAGAGGCTTCCCAGGATGTAAAGGGAGTATAGATGGCATGCACTGGCTTTGGAAGAACTGCCCTCAAGCGTGGGCTGGTCAGTACGAGGGGAAAGAAAAAGGAACCTCAGTTATACTGGAGGCTGTTGCTTCAAAAAACCTACGTATCTGGCATGCCTTCTTTGGGACACCAGGAGCTCTAAATGATATTAATGTCTTACAGAAGAGTCCGTTGTTTGATTCATTCATCAATGGTAGGTTTTTCGCATTACATTATGTAGGATAGATCTGACTGATTCTACCCTCCAGGTTCTGAAGATCAAGTCCATTTTGAGGTGAATGGGAACCATTACACTCGTGGATACTATCTAGCAGACGGGATCTATCCTCCCTGGCCCGTCCTCATCAAATCCATTCAAAAACCTTTGGATGAAGCGAGTCGACATTTCTGCAAGCTGCAGGAAGCGCTGAGGAAAGATATCGAGCGCGCTTTTGGTGTGCTTCAAGCGAGATGGCATATCTTAACTCAACCATGTCGGCTTTGGAGTCTCAAGGAAATGACTGAGGTGATCTTATGTTGCATCATCCTCCACAACATGGTTGTAGAGGATCGTGGTGAACTTGATCAAGTCACCATAGACTATCGGACAAAACACGGCCTTAGAATCCATCCAAATCGAGTCGATCCACAGTTATCTTATACGCTTGCTGAGTACTATGTTACCATGTCACAACTACGAGATCGTGATCGACACTTACGCTTGATGAATGATCTCAAGACGGCGATGTGGATGAAACGGGGCTCTGGTCGTAATGATTAGGAACTCATCACTTCCTACAAGTTTTACTAACTTGTTATCATGTAGTTTGTCTCGATTTCACATATCTCATGAAGATGGATTGTGTATCTTTCTTATTTTCATATTCTCTCACATGCCAAGTTGTTAGATGCCAAGTTGTTAAAAGCATACATGAAAATGACTTGTATTTCAGCTATAGTATTGAGCAGCCAAATCGATAGAACAAAAAAAATCGAGTGAACAAAAAAAATAAAAGTGTAAAACATGAGATGAGATGAGATCCACTAAATTGGATACAACTAATAAAAACTATTGAGGTTAAGTTTAAACTACTAATCTAATCATCAGCTTGACCCTCTTCATCATTTGAGTACTTCTTCAACAATCTACTTTTCATCAACTTTAAAACAGCTTTGGACTCTTCATCTGGACATAAGTCGGGAGAAGTTGTTAACACTTTCATATCCTCGTAATAAGCGTGACTTCTCTTAGCCTCAGCATCGATTTGAAGAGCACGATCAGCGAGCTTGTGTCCTTGTTCTAGCACCGCAAGCTTTCGTTCCTGAATGTCTGAAGCTCGCTTGAGCTCTTCAGTCCTCTCTGTATCTAAGTCAGCCTCTTGGCGTTGTCGTTTGGCTTTTTTTTGGCCAATAGGACGTTCAAACGGGTCGGAAGAAGGTGGTGGTGGTGATGAACGTGTAGAAATGATAGGCGAGCTGATGGAGGATGAGACTGAAGTGTTGACTGAGGATTTCTTGAGCGGATCGATGGGTTGAGCCCATTTAGGATGTCGATGCAACACCTGCCACGCCACCTCATCTTCAAACACCTCCTTAGTTTGATTAAAGTACTCCTTCTTAGCTATACCCATGAAGTCGCTGGGAGCGGATCCGCTAGGAGGGTTCCGGACAATTGGCCAGTAGATGGCGGAGAATTTCAACGTAGCGGTGTTCAGAGGTTTCCAACTAAAGATCCAATCAGTTCAAGGTCACAAAGTCAAAGGTGAGTCATATAAACTCACTGGTTCTGGACCTGTTTATCTGTCCGCTCGATCCAGTTGTGGTTCTTGGCTGCTTCGTTGTAATGCTCAGCCACCTTTCCATAGAATATCGCACCAGACTGATTATTTGATTGAATCGTGTTCTCGCTGACAGTGACCCACGAAATTGCCAATTGCTCGTCTTCTAAAACGGTCCAGTTGGGTGATCGAGTCCTGGCTGCTCGTGTAGTACTCGGAGTGGATCCATCCATCAAGAGAAGGTTTGATGAGGTGTGTGATGAGGCGTGGTGAGAGTGATGTGGAGTGGTGTGGGTGTTGGTGAGGTGGGTGCAGGGTTTGATAGGGTGAGACGGGGTTAAATCAAGGGTCGTGGAGTTAGTTAACGCCGGGGTTAGCTGGGAGTAAATTTGACGCCGCTTGAAGATTTTTTAAAGAATATTTAACTAACCCCGGCCTAAAGATTCACGGCTGTGAATTTCGGGTCGGGTTTAGTTAAATATTTAACTAATCCGCCCCGTTAATCCAACGATTGGAGATGCTCTGACTGTCAGTCTGTAACCCTTAAATTTGAAAGGTTTAATCCTAATGAAGATGACTTTTACCACTAAAGCTGATGTGTAGCGAGGTATTTTTGCCAAGTCAAAGCTAAAATCACTCAAGAAATCATTGTCAATTTGAAATTGTTTCCTCTTTACCTTCCCCGTGCTACTTTCCACTTTCCACTTTCATGTTTCCACTTTACATCCTATCAATTTCTCAACTTCTCGTCTCATCAACTTCTCAAATACTGAACCCACATCAAACTATAACGGGATATCAAAACCAAATCAGATTGCTTTCAATTTTCTAAACTCGAATATCTGCTGATCACATCTCTAATCCTCATCGTGCTGTTCTTGATTGAAAACTCGTGGATGGAAAGTCTTATGTCCTCGATGAAGAACCATTTTATCCGGTTTGAAGCTGTCTACCGGCTCATCTCACTTATTACGTTGGTGGCTCAATGGGTTCAAGATTCTGATAACTAGCTCAAGATCACTTCTGCTCTCTGCACATATCGACCCTCTTCGTTATCAACGGCCTATAATTTTCTAACCATCATGGAATGACACAGCCACGTTTCTGGAACATAGCAAGGAACAATATCCTCCAGCTCGTGATCGACCTTCCTCCGGTTCGCAAGACAGGATATGATTCCGCATCGGCCTTCAAGTTCAAGATTGACACAGAACTCTATCTCTGCACATAAACTTACTCTGATACGTGCTGTTGCTTGAATACGATCAACGAGGATCACCCCCCCCTGTATCCCATATCAATCTTGGCAACCTCTGCCACGGCATACACCGGTCGCACTCGAGAGTCGACCTCAACATAGGCATAACCAATCACTGCAGCAATTAATCGAGATCTCTTCTCAAGGGTGTGTGGGGCTCCGAAGGTATGTAAAAGTTGATGAAGGAGAATTAAAGTCAATTCTGTTGATCAGGGAGCATTGAATCATACAGCTTCATACAGTCGAATTACGTTTCTCAACAATCAACTTTCACACATCAATGCGTACGACTTGTGACTCTCCCGCGGTATCCGCTCTGTTCACGGCCCGCGATTTTGGCAATCGGTTTGTTATCAACGCCAGACTCGCCAGTTGCTCGTCCAACAGCACTTTAATTTTACCCCCTCCTTCATCGTCAATCAGAAATTCGATTGCCTGACTCATCAGCATCACACTCCAGCTATCAATCTAGCACAGCTTCGAGACCATCACCTCAGTTTTACTTACTTTCATCGACGATAGCGATCTTTCCTCGTCTCTCGATCACCTTTTAAACTCAAGATGTCACACATGTCTATGGATATGTCTTCTATGTCTCATAATCTCGGCACGTCCTCACCTTCGAACCAGTCTTCCATGACAATGTTGGTTTCCTCATTTCCATCTTTTGCTCCCTTTTTGAAATGGTGGCTGATGATGATCGGATATCTATTCAATGAATGTAGGATGAGCTATTTCACGGCTTCACTGCCCATGACTCCCCTGTGGTTCAACGGATGGCAACCCAAATCGGCTGGTACGACTTTTGCAGCTTGCTTAGGCTTGTTCGGTTTAGCGATCCTTCACAAACTATTGGGTGCATTGAAACATCAAGCCAACCTTGCGTGGTCAAAGGCTGCTCATAGAAAAAAGCCTCGTTCACATCTCGCTGGTGACGATAAATCTGATACGATCACCGGATCTCTATCAAAAAGCGCCCATCATGCTGTCCCGTGGATTCCTGAACATGAAATCCCTAGAGGTATTCTTGCGGCTATACATTACGGAATAGGATCTTTCCTCATGGTGCGAAACTTGAATTGATTTTATCTCGTATATCACGGATGCATTCTGACAAGTTTGAATTGTCTTGGTGGCCTTGTGCATGTTTTATAGCTTGCGGTCATGACCTATAATGCTTACTTCTTCATTGCGATCATCTTGGGTGTGTTTGCTGGAGAAGTCGCTTTTGGTAGATGGACTGCATCAAGTCGTGGTCATTGATGAAATTTCTTTCACTTTCACAAACAAATTAATCTCTTCTTTTGTTTTCGGTTGCGCCAATCATCTCAATCCCCACTCAGTCTATTTTTATTTTTCCCTCCTGTATTTCATCATCACCATTATACGAACTCTGGTATGCTACGGTCGCTCAAGGCTGTTTCCAACTACTCCCTGGCCCTGGGCCCAATTTTGGGGGTTCCGATTTTGATTTTTTTGATTTTTTTTGTATTTTGACCTCGTCAAATCTTTGAGAACCCAACAAAGTAGACCACAATTAAATCCAATAAAGCTTCTTGAGCTCAGAGAAGGCTTTCTAAGGGTGAGCAGACTTTCAACTGGTCAAAGGTGTTATTTAAGAGGGCGATCAATCTAATTTTAACATTGAAATGTGATTTCACTACTATTTTCCCATCTTGGCGCTAACACTGCGAAACATGCCTGACTATGCAGATACATGCAGTCTTGCAGATCCAACGCGTTGCCTCCCTGCTCAAAATAGTCAATTGCGGCAGTGTGCATCAAACGTGTTTAAACCTCATGAAGCGGATTCGAAACCAAAGAAATCATTCATGGTACTAGCTAGCGGGTCTCAAGCTTCCAAACACAGTGGTACATACGCTAGGATGGCAAAACAGAAAGACCTTTCCAAGCTCAACGCAAAGCTGAATCGTGCCAGACAAACGGCTATTCGAATATATAAAAGGTTTACATCCTGCCCCAAGTTTTCGTTATACGCAACATGCGATTGATCATGTGTTTCACTCGATCATCAATACTTGTCGTCCTCCTCGCTTTTGCACATGCCGTTGCATCGCACAGCCCTCCAGGGGGCCTTCTGGGTGATTTGGGCGCTGCAAGACGTCGGTAGAGTTCTAACTACGATTTACCACTATCTGCTACAATTTCCGCTAGAACATCTGTTCTCTTTATTTGCCGAGACGACTTTCAGGCTGATTGGTTCAATGTTTTGAAATTGGGTGCAGGTATGGTCGAATTCGATGATGTGGACCCTGAGCGCATTGTAACATACCGTCAGTCGTACACTTGATTCAATCATCTACAAACAAAGTCTTCGAAATCTGTTACCTCCTGGCTCGTTTTTCAAATCTGAAGCGTCCTTATCGTTTCTTTTTGAGATTAGGTTGGGATGCTGATGCACCGGATTCACATCGTCAGCCCAAATGGATGCACAGAAAAGGCAAGTCAATTTGAGTTTTCGTGCTTGGATGTGTGATCTTAACACATACTCTACCTCTCAAATGTAGATCTGTTTGTGCCGCTTGCTACTTCACTATTCAACAAGATTCGGGGAAACACTGCTCTCCGTACGGTTCCGATTGAGCACAAGGACATGTATTCGTTCCCGCAGAACCTTCTCTTGCTGCTGCTACGAATCGCCGAGGAACCCACAAATGTGAACAAACAGTGGGAACTAAGCATACGCCGTGCTATAGGCCCCTTGAATGCTGGTCAGTCCTAAGCTCCTCACGAGCCCGTTCGCCGCGCCCTAGAAGAGGCCTGAAGACAGAATTACACAAACCCCAAGTCACAAAGATCACTGACTCGATATATCGACATCATGTATCTAGAGATGAAGACTTCGATCGAAGCAAAGGACCAAGAACTTGCTAGCAGGTTACGTAGCCTCCCTCTGGACGCACAAACCCATATCCTCGAGCGTGTTTCAATTCCAAGCGTTGAATCTCTAAGCAGACTCTTCAGGGAGCTCCCTGCGAAGGATACATTGCGTAGATTGGTTTGGCAAGAAATGCAACTTTTGAATTATTTTAGTCAGGTAGACCGACAAGCGTTTCGAAATTTACACCTTGATGATGAATCCTTAAGTTCTATTGTCCGGGCTCATTCATTTGATTCCAAGAGAGCTGGAGGCACAGCTTGGTACGGAGGCATGACGATCGAGCCAATTTCACTATCTGACGAACTAGCAAATAGGATTGTTCCAGCAAAACTTTCGCCCTTAGCGGATTATTACCAAGACTATGACCGACTTCTCAATGGTACAGTCTCTTACCTTTATACCCGTGGCTTTGTGACACGATGAACCGGATTATTTATTCTTGTTATTTTCCTCCAACACAACTTCTTCCTACAGAGGGCAATGGCGAGTTGAAGGAAAGGCTAGATCGGTTTTTATTTACCTACATCATGTCTCTCTCAGGCCATGTTCTCGAAAACAGGAAGACTGCCAGTGTATTCGTTCCCAAACTTACTAAGTTACCCACGGGCTGGTGGCTCACTTCATTGCCAACATGGATCGAAGGCGACGTGAGATCATTAGTCAAAGAGCTCTTCGACAGTATACATTCCGATTATATCACGGTACTCACAGTGATCAAAGAAAAAAATAAAGTAGGTAGAACAACAGCGTTAACAAGTAAAGCTTCAAACGCGTATTTTAGGTTGTTACACCCTGAAATTGATCCATACCTAGGAATCGAAGGTCGCGGAGCAAGTATTTTGGCTAGATATCAACTCGCACGACATTTGTGCGAATATTCAGGAATCGACTTGAACCAAATCTTTCCACAATCAATCCAAGACCCTATACGCGTTTTCCTCTGGTTAAAATCTCTTTCAAATCGTTGGTCAAGCTTAGATCATCTTACCCATGAATTTGCTTATCAAAGATCCCCTCGTTCCAAAAGATGAGATGATATTTGATTATAATTCCTGAACATTCAAATTGGATGGATATTGAGCTTGGAGGAACTCTTGAAAACACATTTCTTCACTTGGTTTATATCTCACAATCTGAATCATAATCTCATGTATCCTTTTATTATAATTACACAAGAGTTTCAAACTCATATACCATATCAAGTTAGGAACAGAAAGGTGGTCTACGGAGAGTCATGATATGTGAGTATAGGGCGCCATGAGGCCAATTATTCCAAAACACCCCAGTGCTGCTGCACCAAGCAATAGGTGTTACTGGCAGATAATTTCATTCACTATTAGATGTAAATACCATAAAATATATAATGTTTGACTTGATAAACAAATCTGTCAGTAATGTGTAATAATCATTGCCAAGGATTGGGGGTTGCTAAAAAAGAAAGGTGTGTACAATCACTTTTGAGCTACATCAGCTCCAGGAGTGGGATTTGTTGGGTTTGATCTCATGACTCATTGGGTACAGTGTTCAAGCACCACAGAACTCATGGTGAACTACATTTTTTTTGGAAATCCAACCCCAAAAACTACATCCAAGAGGGATGGAATCAAAAAAATGAAAGATAGATGAGGCAATGATACCGGCCAAGAGTGACTGGACCAAGAGTGGCAGCACACAAGAAGTGAGCAGGCAGTTTCAACTCAAAGCCTCCAAGCACCCAAAACTCTACCTGTAGGTAACTTTGCACAGTATCAGGTCAAATGTAGACAGTGTGACATTCTTGCCTCAGGCCTTGCTAATTGACAAGTCCATATGCACCTGGAAGACAAATTACAGATCAAAGCACTTCTCAACTGTGCAAACTGTAACTTGAGAATGTGATACATGAACTTGACACTTTTCCACCCAGGATTTTCTTGCAAGAAAAAATAAATAAATAAAAATTATGAGATAAGTTTTACAGAATTGAGAGAAAACTGATGATACAAACTAATGATTTAAAACTACCAAAACCAATGAAAAAGAACAACAATGAAGCAGATCGAAAGGATTGAGAATTACACATAGTATTAGACAAATATCTAGAATGAAGGATTATTTTTGAAGATATCCATCTAATGTTAAATTCAAATTGGAATGTTTTTTGTTTTGATCTAAATTTGGATTCTTAATTAAATTAGATAACAAAGTTTGACTAGAACTTAAATCGTTTGATTCAACCAAATTAGAATTCGAATTCGATTCATTAGGCCCAGGATTCTGTTTAGAATTAGATTGTTGAGTGAAAAGATCCGGTAAATCATCATCATCATCGTCGATCATTAAGCTTTCAGGTCTAAAGAGAGGGATTTGAGGATCGGTTGAAGTGGAAGTGGAAGTGGATGGATCGGGTTGAGGGTTTCTTCTTGAAAGTTCTGCTTCTGATTGATGAGTTTGATGATAGTTTGGATTATAAAGATTTAATTCATAATTCGATAAACTTGGAAACGGTTCGACTCTGTGATTTAAATCGTCCAAAAAAGGAACCGAAGTTTGAGTTTGAACGTACAAGAGTTTGATGATGATTGAAACTGGGACTTACACTATGATTAATGTTTTGCCAAAGATTGAAAAGCCTTGATAATTGACTTTTAGTTCGGGTTTTTGATCTTCTTCTTCTCCTTCATTTTCTTCATCGCTGATGACGTTTTCTGGAAGATCATCATTGGGTCCAGACTTGTTTTGAGATTTCATGATGAATTCTTTTGATTTTAATAAAATCGAATGTCTAGGAGTATTATTTCTATTCATTCAAAAGAGAACCAAGATCAGAAACCCAATGAATTCAAAGGATACAAAGCATTCTTAACTCACTTAAAATAATAACCTAATTGGATTCCATTTCCACGATAAAAATCTAATTTAGTCTTCGAGTTCGAATTCGAATTCGATTGATCATAAGTTTCTTGTTTGAATTTAATTAAGATCTTAGGTTGAATAACTTTTAAAACTAATGTTAAGATTTCATCTGTCATCCAGTTTATGTGATTTGAATCTAATAAGATCTTGGTCATCAAGACGACTCTTGGTGAGATTCTCAAGTATAATAAGTTTTGATCTACAAAAAAGAAGATATCAGTTTTGAGTGTTTCTTTTTCTTTGAGATTGAGGAATGAGGATTGAAAGAGAGATAGTTACTTTTGTAGTTTGTTGGTTTCTTTGATTTTGTTTTGGATATCATCTTGATTGAGAAGTTGAATGAAATTTAGAAAAATGGATGAAGGTGATCACTTGGAGCGTTTGAATTTAAAATTAGCTACATGTAACACTTACACGAGATGTGTAAGTGGTTGTATGTATTGATATGTAAGCTGATCTGAGACTGGTTTCCTGTAAAACTCTTTGAAACTTGAAACCATCGACTTCGCCTTCAAACACCAAGACCAAGACCAAGACCAGTGACCAAGTTGAAGTTATCAAATCAACAAACAACAAAATCAATGGGTTAGTTCTTTCAACAAACTCACTCGCTTTCATCTGATCAACTCAAACCAAAAGCTAATCAAACCATCCCATATTACAGATATTACCACTTTGAGAGCACTTCAAGATAAAGGTCAGTCATTATCATCACCTATCAAATCAAATCAAACAACAAAACTTATCATCAAATAAACAAATCTTTGGAACCCAGTCTATGATAAACGGAAACATGCCGCTTTCTTACTTGAAGCGTAAGCTGAAAAAACTTATCATCAATTTCTTTATCAAACCATCCAAATTCAAATCCAAAAACTAAAGTCTCTTCTTAATCTTCTTAATAGACAGATTAAGGATCATATCTCTAAAAACGAATTAGACAAAGTTAATCAAATCTTATCACAACTTTCATCCCTTGCATTAAATTCAAATCCAAGTTGGAGATGGGGTGGTGTGATGGGTTTAGCAGCTTGTTCGATCGCCTTAGGTCATGAGATTCCTAATCATTTAATTCATATCGTACCTCCTATCATCTCTTGTTTTTCTGATGCAGATAGTAAAGTTCGATATTTCTCTTGTGAATCTATGTATAATGTGGCCAAAGTGGCAAAAGGAGAAATCTTGATTTATTTTAATGAGTTATTTGATGCACTTTCAAAGGTTGAGTTCTTTTTTTCTTTCTTTTCCCAATCATCTTGATCTTTTTACTAACATTTGTTTTTTTTCTATTATAGCTTGCAGCTGATCCAGATCCAGCGGTTAAAAATGGTGCAGAACTTTTGGATAGACTGATCAAGGATATCGTGACTGAACAAGCTGCTACTTATATATCAGTGATTCCAAATCACATTCGATCTACTCGTCAATCAATCAATTCATCATCATCCATTGTCTCAATGACTAATCAACCTATGAATCCTACCCAACCATCATTTGTTTCATCACCTCAATCTCAACTTCAACTTGAAAGAGCCTTCTCATTAGAAGATTTTATTCCATTACTCAGAGAACGAATTTATAATTTCAATCCATTCACTCGTCAATACCTTGTTTCATGGTTACAACTTCTTAATTCGATTCCCGAAATCAATCTTGTTAGTCACTTACCCGACTTTTTAGATGGTCTTCTTAAATATCTCGTTGATGCTGGTTCAGATATTCAATTATCAGTTCAACAACTCTTAGCCGATCTTTTAATTGAAATTGATAAAGTAGTCCATGCCAATGAGTTTCAAGAAAAACAAAGATTACATAAGAAACACTTGAAATTACATAGGAAAATGTTTGAACGTCAGATGGAAGAAGGAGGAGGATTCGATAGGAGACCATCCCCAATTCAATCTCAACCTGAACTAATTACTGAATCACCTCAAGCGATCAATAGTCAATCTATTTCACCTGATATGACGATATCCCATCAAGTGAATGAAAATACTGAAGTGTCTAGTCCACTCAGTAGAGCAACTACCATCAATCCTAATAATCTTAGAGAAACCATCACATCACCTCAAGAAATCAAATCTCAACTTGATCGTGGGTTTGAAGATGAAGTTGAAGATGATGAGGATGCTGAACTAGGAACCTATGTCCAAGGTCAAGGAGTAGAATTAGACTTACCCGCCATCGTCCTGATCTTGATCAATTGGATGCATTGTCACGAAAGTTGTGAAGAAACACAAGCAACTTGTTTAAGATGGTTAAATGAGTTAATTCATATTGATGAATCGATTTTGATTCCATTCACACCAAATTTGATTCCGATTATCTTAACAGGTTTATCACATCGTCGGTATCAAGTTAAAGAACTTGCGAATGAAGTGAATACAAATTTATCAAGAGCTATTGAAAACTTACCAACACCTACACCACCTGTACAACCTACTATCACGCCAGTTCCATCGTCAAGTAATGAAAAAAAAGAGAAATCAAAGCTTAATCATCCAAGCAGTCATCCAACTCAAGAGCGGTCTCGTTCTAAGAATCCTACTAATGATCGGTCACTTAGTTTGAATTTGAATGTACCTTCATCATCTAATACTCGTAAACGACCTCAACCAAATCAAAAAATTCCAGAAGAACCCTTATCTAGAAGTGAAGAGTTACCGATCAGATCAGATCAAGGTCAGATTGAAGAAGAAGTGATTCCAGATCCATTTGATTATTTCAATACTGTGAATAATCTAACCTTACAATTCCTAAACCCACATGAAGAAACAAGATTAGCAGCTCTGAGATGGTTAATTATGTTACATCAAAAAGTACCTGATAAGATCTTAACATTAGAAGATGGAACGTTTCCAGCTTTATTGAAAACTTTATCAGACGAATCGGAATTGGTGATCCGATCTGATTTACAATTACTTTCACAAATCAGTTTAAGATCTTTAAGTGTAGATCAAGATGGAGTTTATTATTCACATTTCATGTTGGATTTATTGAATTTGTTTGGAACTGATCGAGATTTATTGGAAACTAGAGGGAATTTGATCGTTAGAGTTTTGTGTCAGTATTTAAATCCTGAAAGGATTTATAAAACGTTTGGTGAACATTTGGAAAAGGATGAGGTAAGTTTCGAAATCCATTAATCTAAGGAGACACATCAGTAATGGAACTCATGCTCTTTTCTTTGTCTTTCATTGATTAAATCCAACTCGAAACTTTCGATTAACTTGGAGAAACTCTTAGGATTTAGAATTCGCTTCATTAATGGTTCAAAACTTGAATTTGATTATGATCACTTCACCTGAACTAAGTGAGATGAGAAAGAAATTAAAACAATTAGAAACCAAAGATAATTGTCATCTGTTCATTAACTTATATCGATCGTTTAGTCATAATCCGATTTCAACTTTAACATTATGTTTATTAACTCCAGTGGCATATGAACATGCATTTAATTTACTTTCGATCTTGGCTAATGATATGGAAATCACAGTTGGTTTATTGATTCAAGTTGATAAACTGGTTCAATTATTAGAAAGTCCGATTTTCACTTGTGAGTTGATTTCCATCCACAACCAACTTAACTTGTATCTTGAATCGCTTTTTTTTCATGAAAATCTGAAGATCAAGACTGATATTTCTTTTGCTCCATTGAGTTTCAAGCGCTAAGGTTACAATTACTTGAACCTGATAAATATCCTTTTCTTTATAAGGCCCTTTATGGTATCTTGATGCTTTTACCTCAAAGTTCTGCTTTTGCTACTTTGAGGAATCGGTTAGGAGCCGTTAGTACTTTGGGGTACGCACATGCGATTCCTAAAACGTGAGTTCCAAGACGACTCATTAACCTTGAGGAAGTCGTCATCTTTTGCCTAATAAAAGGGTCGTTGTGCGAAAACAAAACCTCACAAGCTGTATAAACTGAAAACATTTTTGATCTTCTTTAATTAATTTTTTCAATCTGAAACATTTGTTTTGGTTGGTACTAGGACGAATTCGAATTTAACCATCAACAATTCTCGAGCCAATAAGAATATGAACAAACCTAATGAATCGATCACTGAACAAATCCCATGGAATTCATTACTTTTACACTTTAAAACGATTCAAAACCGACATGAAAAAGTTAGAAGACAACAAAACGAAAACTTAATCTCAGGTCGAGATGATTTATCAAGTTCAACAAATTTGATTATAGAAGATTTTAATCAGAATCCAATCGAAGAACAATTCTTTGATTCAAATCAACTTGCAAACACAACGACCACGATTTCAAAGACTCCAGAGAATTCATCACCTACTGCTTCTTCTATTGGAATCTTACCACATTCATCACCTTCTACACTACTTAATCATCAACCGAACAACAATCATACCATCAATTCTCATCATAGGTTTAATAGTACTTCTAATCCATCACAACCACAACCGATTCTTTCTCCTACCAATCATCCTTCGCCTACTAAGATCCCTTCACCTTTGTTGAGCAATCAGATGAGAAAGAAAAGTCAAGCTTCAATGAAAAGTGCAACGGGTATGGCTGTGGTGGGTCTTCCTAATCAGCCTGTTCATCTTAGGAAACCTAGTGGGGTGGGACATATTTCGATTCCTATGCCGGTTCAGAAAGATATTGGAAATCCTAAATCGAATGTGTTTAGTAATGGATTGAAAAGATAATTTAAGATTTGGATTTGGGATTTGGGATTTGAATGAAATGTGGCTACGATGTGGTTTTTTTTTTAAAAAAAAAGGGTTTTTTGTTTGGTTTTATGGATTTCTTTTTTTTTCTCCTCAAAACTTGGTTTTTTTGTTGGATTATTTATTGATCAAACTTTTTTTTTTCAAGAAAAAAAAAGATGACATTTTTTTCCACTCTTCTTTTGAATCTTTTTTAACGTTTTTTTTTTTATTTTTCTTTATTCAATTTTGATCTATGTAAATGTGTAATAAGTCTTAAATAATATAATTATATATATATATATTTCTCTCTTCTAAATTGATGGGTGTCTTATTTCTTGGTTTTGAATTTGTATTGATAGTAAAAAAAAATGTAATTTTTCATGGGTTGGTTTTTGTTTCATAGAAATATTTTTCTCTACAAAAGAAATTAAAACGAACTTGTTTTTTTCTTTGAACTAATGGAACAACCTACAATTGGATTGGTTTTTTTTGGCATGAAAGGAAATGTTTTTGAGAGGTTGATTTATTGGATTTTTTAAGTCAAGATGAGTTTATTAAACCTCACCATCATTATTGATCTTGAATCAAAAAAGATTCACTTGGCTATTAGGGAACACTAGTGATGCTTTCCCTATCAAATCACACTAAACCTAAAGAGTTTAACACACCATTACATACTGAATGAAATCACAATTGCTGTAGATAGTCATGAGGACTTCTTCAATTGATTTGAAACTGCATAAACACAAATCATTCAAGATTAAAAAAAATCCCAGAAGGAATACCCATTGATCCCTTTACAAGTTACATATGCCAATACATGAACCAAATCACAAAGCTTCAATTATGTCCCAGACCACACAACCTAGTACAACGATAACCAAAAAATATGCTTTATGGTTCTCAAATCTCAAGTTATGGGTACATCCTTTTTCCAAGGAAAGTTTGTTTCAGATAGTTGCTCAAATCTCTGTTAAGTTCAGAATTGGCCTTTCTTATTTCATTACCTAAACCAAAGTGCCTAAACATACTGTAGTACAGATCTCTATGAAATCTTATTCACTTCTCCCAAAAAGGATCCAAGTTCTAGTACTACCAATGTTGAAATTTATCAACAGATTCTTGTCTTGTTGATCAGTGGGAAAGATATCTGAATGTTCTCTGAAGTGCATTGGTCTGAAAACAAATCAAAATTGAGAACTAGAATAGGTCTTGTTTTGTTCTAGATTATTCTGTGAAAATTGTTGACATCTGTTTGGAGAAAAAATGTTCACCTGATGCACACAGTGGAGTCCAGTTGATGAGCTTAGGTCACAAAATATTCCAAGGTCTGGTCTTTTCAAAACCATGTGTGCACACAACCTGAGTCAGAATCCTAATATCTTTTGTTCATTTTTAGTAGGGAAATTCAAAAAAGACCCACGTTCTATGGGTGTTATCAATTTATTTTCACTCTTCCTCTTTCTAGTATGCCTCTTGAGCTACATTTCTTGGTCTTTTGGAGCTTTGTGCATACCTGATGACATTGTTTTCACAATTGCAATTCTGGAGTTCTGATATCTTGATTTACTATTACCACATTCAATATGTGAACAATCACATTCAAAATGGTTCCACAAAATCTTTGAAAGTTGTCTTGGGTCTACCTGAGATTCAATAAGAATTTTCGATGCCCCCAATCCTGTGGCTACCAAATAGGGACTGATCAAACCAGTTTGCTTATGACCAGGCACCTTTTAAAGGAGTGAACTTTTTGCCCCTCTAGGCTTAGCTCTGCCTGTTGTGGCAAAAAGAGCCATGATGCCTGTAGTGGAGAAGCAGATGGAGGCAAATGGCTTTGGGTATTTGAATTGACACTTCTGAGAGTTATAGTTCTTGCTTCAATTTGAGTATATTGGACTGTAGACCAAAGGGCTGTTTTGGCAGAGGGACAGTAAAATACCCAAACCATTTTGTTTTTCAAACCAAAAGCAGCAATGACTTCAGCCTTTCTAACATGCAAAACAACAGGTTACTGACTTGGGCTCCAGAGCATGTACCAAAAGCTTCTCTGCAGTATTCAGACTAGTTGTGATGTTGTACACTTGCAAAGATCGTGTTTGGATTCTAAAGATTGTGGTTGAGGTATGGTATATACACTGCTGACGATGAATGTTATCAATTTCTTGACAAGTGTCAAGATCAAAAAGAAGCGTTGAGACAGGACAAAAGCAATACTACACTGCGCCAGGCATTAAGTTCGTATTTTTAAAAAAAGAGAAAGGTACACAAACAAATCCAATGTCCAGAAAGAGATACAATTAAACAAACAAAATTAAAAAAAGGGATGTTTGTGCATACATATAGATTGACTTAATCATATCCTCTAACTGCACAAAAAACAAAGCACGGGCAGAATGATACAGGTTTTTAATCGAGTATTGGACGAGAATTTGCGGGGTGAAGGCAATTGTCAGGGTTATTTGAATCAGCTTGGGCCTTTCCATTGCTCATCATGCTGTGCAATGCCGCTGACCAAGGAGATCGAAGTCCTACAAACCTCGGAAAGGAAAATCAACACCTGTAGATGATGGTAGGAAAATGGAAGTTAAGAGTTAAAAGTTTGGCTTACGACGTTCCTTCAGGCCGATACCAAAGTTACAGCAACAAATGATAGAGAAGACCCCGGTGGAGAGCAACATAACAAAAGTCAAGGAAGCAAAAAGGATAAAGCTACGTTGAATGTGAGCCTCTGTTGCTTTGGGGTAGATCTTCGCAATTTCATAACATAAAAAGGTCTGAACATGAGGGGAAAAACCCGGGTAAGTAGATTTCTTCGGCTTAAAATTCATAGACAAAGAGAAGTGCTCACCATGGCCAATGTCCACACTAGATAATAAAGTGCCATGATCCACTTTAACTCGCGCTCAACCGCAACGGAAGCAAGGAGGCTTTTAGGAAGGAAGGAATTAGATTTGTCAGCTTGGGAACCTGGTCATGATGATCTTTGAGATTTGTAATCAACTTACACTACGAAGCAGCTCACTAGCAATGCACTTGA
Source organism: Melampsora larici-populina 98AG31 (assembly GCF_000204055.1). Classification (NCBI taxonomy): domain Eukaryota; kingdom Fungi; phylum Basidiomycota; class Pucciniomycetes; order Pucciniales; family Melampsoraceae; genus Melampsora; species Melampsora laricis-populina. The sequence continues at coordinate 308,010 of NW_006768770.1, forward strand.
GATATACAGATCGAGTGTTATCAAAGACTCAATTTTTGACAATGAATCAAGCATTGCGATTGTGATATATCAAAACATCACTCACATTGATGGTAAAACGATATTCTGTACCGTTGGATTGGAGCCATGGTAAAGAACAGTTTGTATACAGAATCCAATGAGAAAGAAGAGGTTGAATTTCTGTAACATGTAAAATGTATACTTGATTCTCAATGCTTTCCTCAATTTGATATCTGCGCCAAGTTGTTTATACATATACCACCCTGTGAGTTTTTACGCGTTTGTGAAAGATGAATGAATCAGTTGAGATCTGATCTCTTATGTGTCGAAAAATTCGATGATACATACCGAATTCGCGATAGAAATACCAGGTGAGCATGAAAAGGATGATTGAACAGAAACCAGAGATCGCAGGGACAACGATAACTCTCCATTGGATTGAATGTAATTGATCAGCAGATAGACTTCCTGGTGATAATGGTTCAATGGTATGATTGATCTGTCTTGGTAAAATCTGAATAAATCAATTGATTAGAAGGGTATTTCGCCAGAAAATCAAAGGTGAAGCATCGTTTACGAACAGCTCCATAGACACTCATGGCTATGTTGAAGAGACATAATCCGATCAGTTGATTGACGTTTTTACTAAGAAGTGAATCGATAGCCTCAAAATGAAAAAGGAATGTGAGATTTGAGTGAATTGACAATCGAGTATGTATATGACACGCGACTTACAATAAAAACGGAAAAGATGGTGGCGATGATGAAGATGAGCTAGAAGGTAGTTCGGAATGTAAGAAGAGTGAATGAATGTTCAAAGTGAATGAAATCAAAAGAGACTGACGAGATAAGCTAAGATGGTACGATATTCAACACTTTCTGAAATTTTTATAAAACCATCTAATGAGATATAAACTGAAGCAAAGAAACCAATCAAAACGAAAGATTGAATAAAGAGTAGAAAGATTAATAAAGATTTGTATATGAGTTGATAAGTTGATGAATGATGATAAAGTTGAAATCGATTAGAACTATTTGAAAGTGTTTGAGAAGTTGAATGTGGATTGATGAGTTTAGGTCGAATTGGTTTTTGAGATTCTTCTTTTGAATTTTCCTCTGTTGATGAGTTTCTGCTAACATTTGCTGTGGGTGATGGTAATGAAGATTGATTGGTGTTGAGTTTAGCTGATAAGTTCCTATTCGTATCATCTTCTTGGTCATTTGTCATTGGTAAGATGTGTTGACAATCTGGTTGCGAATGATTAGGTAATGATGTTTGAGGTGTAGGATGTGAGTAAGGATAATCATAATTGGCTTCACCAGTTCGTTGCTCGTACTTCATCTTCTTCTTTTGGTCTGACAAAGATTTAATTAGTGATTTACTTTTCAAATCTTCATGATGTTAGTTTGCATACTCCTTTGTATTAAGCCAAAGTGATGAATAAGAGATCTTACCAGGGCAGGCAGGGTCTTTTGACTTTGATGGTTAAAAATTACTAAGGGTTAAAGCACCTTAGAGTGCAACTGACTTTGAACTGATGATGATGAGGTACTCGATATTCAGTCAGGTGATCTTGAAAGGGCAACTTCTGATCATTCAAGCTTTTTGAAATAAGTTGCTCGCTGTTGCCCAGGCGGTGCTTACTACAGTCTGCACCGGGAATACAGAAGCGTAAGTTCAGTTCTTGGTCAATGCGAAGTGCTGTGAAGAGAGTCAAAGACTTGTTCAAGTTGCTCAGAGTCAAGCGATCTGGATCTCGTAAATCCGTCTTCGGGATATCTGGACAACGAGAATCTGTTTTTTTCCTTTTTTCAACCATCAGCACCAATCAGATTTCAACATTAATTTCCCATCAAATGCTGTTCACATTGATCACCTATCACAACTGATCAGTGACCAGAGCTTACCAGAGCTCCGCCCCGCTCTATCTCTATCAAAAGCTATCAAAGCCAAGATGAGTCGGTATGTGCAATACATTTTGTGATTAGTTTACAACTCCGATTTTTATACATATTCTTCTCACCTTGATCATAACGTTCTCGATTGTATACCCCCGCTATGTTATCAATTGTGATCTAGATTTCATCCAATCTTCCAACAACTTATCCCCCTTCAACTTTCCTTGATTGTTTGCTCAGGTTCCTTCCTTGTATCTGTAAGCTCTCGGGCTTTGCCAATCACCACCTACTGTGGTCTAATTGGTTTCACAGCAGACCAGGCAAACATAAAGAAATCATCATTGTCTACAATACCCAATGAAACTGTTTGCTAGTCCACCTTCGAGGCGTACCAAAAAAAAATACAACAAGAGCGTACAAGGGTTGGCAACTTGGTGGATACTGTGGTAGCCTTTCTTACTAATACCATGAGTTAAGAAGGAATGGTACAGGGGCTGCACGGCCCCAGACTGTTACATCAGGTTCTTGTAAGCTAAGCTCCCTGTGAATGGTGTCCTTGGGTTGATGGGCGGTGTTTGCAAAAACCTTCATAGGGGTGCGTTACATGGAGTCATTAAAATGATCACAGCCTGGAGAGCTGAGAGAGCAACATGAAAAACTCATTGGAGAGAATATTTGTGTGCCACTCATGACCATCGCAACTGCTTGGGCTTTGTATACCCACCTTCCATTACCCATTTCAAGTTCCTACTTCATTACACACCTAAATAGAATATCCTGGCTAATACTTGCTCACTTCTGCTTGTGAAGGAAATGATGATTTGATTATACCTCAGGCAAGCAACTTATCAGTATATTCTGGACTTCTAGATCACTGGACATACCATGGGAAGAATCAGGATAATATCTTGGGCAGTTTTGCAAGAGATATGAGGGCCCTCTGCATGGGGACCACACCACAAGAAGTCAAGACAGTTGACTCGAAATCTTTGATTCCAATCAATTCAGCTCCCCAGATCTCTTCATGACTTATTGCTTGTTTCCTTGATGTGGAAGAGAAGGCCTATTGGAGTGGATTGATAGGTAGATAAGTAGAGTGCATCTATCAAGGTGGGCTGGAAAGGTCTCTGCAGAATCTCATTGGAAAAAACACATGAAAACAGAGAGTGTAAGATAGAATAAATTTACAAAAGTATCATGTCTTCTAGGACAAGTGGAGTTCAAGGTAAAACGAGTGTCTTGGTTCATGAACAAGATTTAAACCCCTTCCCATCATTTCATTTTGTAAGGAAGTCCCTTGACCAGTGCAGAAATTCGACTTGCTGAATCGTCATCACTCAAGTCTGCAGGGGGAAGTCCATCACCAATTTCCTTCAAGATTGCGTAAGCAGCAGGGATCTGAAGCTCGGCCGGGATTTTGTTTTCTTTGGCCTTGTCAGTCTTTCCTGAAATGATATCAGCAATCAGGTGTGGCTCAGGCACAAGAGGTCTAGCCAATCCAACAACATCGCAAATCCTATCAGAAGAAGACAGGGCATCGGTCATCCCGGCTAGAGTTCGAAAGCCTCCAGTGACGGCTAGGACAGATTCTCCGGTCAAATGAGGTCTAAGTCTCTCCGCAAACTCGATAAAGAACCTGGTAAGCAAGAAGATGTAAGATGAAAATGAGCTTTCTACTTGAAGAAATGTGGAGATGCCAAATTAAATTGAGATTCAAAACTTACCCTTCACGGCGTTTGGTACTGTCCTTCTTTTCCTCAAAAGGTAGGTTTTCATAGGTACCGCCGGAAAGTTCAATCAACTCCACCCCTGCGGCTTCCATCTGCTTTGCCATCCTCTGACTATCTTCAACTGAAAACCCACCTTCAATAAAACTTCAAGAGAATACATTCATCAGGAAGACTGCTAGCCACTTCTCGGTTCAAAACAAAAAATCACTCAACTCATGAGAATTGTACTTGATCGATACGATGAACTTGGGGTCAGTCACTCTCTTTTTGATCTCGGAGATGATCTCGAAAATAATTCGGCTTCGGTTTTCGAAAGATCCTCCTGTTGAGTTATCCGAATCGTTTCGCACGTGTTAGTCATATTCTTTATGTAGCTTTATGTACTTCAATGAGAGCAGTGCAGCTTACCGTATGCGTCAGTCCGGCGATTGACATGCGGAGAAAGAAATTGGGCTATTTCAAAAGGCAAATTATCTGATGAGCTTTGAACCACAAAGACACGAGTGATGACTTATTATCATCGGTCATGGAGGCATACATAACAGATATCCATGTGCGCAATGAAGTTGGGCACCATGAGCTCCAGCTTTGTAAAGAACCTCAGCTCCGAATGCCCAACGATCGACAAGGTCCTGAGAAAAGGAGGGCACCACTTAACTCAGTTGGAATCGTTGTCTCAGAAGGCAAAGCAAAGATAGGGAGTCCTAACCTTGATCTCTTCAACAGTGAGCGCCCTCGCCTTCGAGAAAGTCATTCCGAAGTTGTCAGGACATTTGCTCTCAGAAGATGATACTGGGTCTTCAGGGCGACAATTACGATTGGAGCGAAGAGAACGAGTGTCAGCAGGGCTCATCAGTCTTGAGTGAGTATGGGTAGACTCTGATTTCGACGTGCTGACTAGGGTTGACTTCTGTCGCTGTTTGACGCCCACCGTGCGTTAGTTGCCCAATGACAAGAGAGCCGTGAGCTTTGGCGGCCGCGATCACAGGCTTGAAAGCCTCTACGGGATCCCCTGTATAAAGTAACCACACGTGATCGATGGTCAGGAAGAATACAAGAAGGTGGAAAAGTGTTTCCGAAGGTCAACCACAAACATGGGGAGTCCTTGTCGATGATTGCATTTCCTTTGGCTTCCAAGTTTTCTCTGTGAATCGGGATGTTTCCCTTTGAGATGGTCCAGAAAGTAACCCAAATTGAGTTCCAGGTAGCAGTGATATGTGATACAAACCAGTAAAGGGCATGCTGACATACCAGTACGATGATCCCAATTTGGCCCTCACCCCAAAGCTTATATAATCTGAGATACTCAGGTGTAGGTTTACCTCTTTCACCTAAGTCAGTCTCCGAATAAGTGCACAACCTTTCGGTCATGGCACTTTTCAGCACTCGACTGAGATTGGGAAGAAGAATGACCAGTAAGAAGAATGATGAAGATCTAATAAATGAGTTTAATCGGAGTACTGACTTGGGTGCAGATAGACCACCTTTGAAGGTCACTGGCTTTGCGAGAATATCAATCTTACTCATGGCTGTGTTTGTTTTGATTCTATAGATGTGATGATGATGACGCAGATGATCGTATGAATGAAAGGATGAATTCAACTTTTGGAATGTTTTGATTGATCGAATGAGTTGATTTATAGTGATTGTGAAAAGTTTAAAGATTCTCGATGATATCTCCGTACCTGACGTCATATCATACATTATCATACATACCTACACACTTTAGTTTGATTGATAATCTGATATCAAACTCATCAGCACCTCATCAGTCATCAGTCTTGATTTCAGTCCTTGCTTAGTAAGCCACCCATACTATTCAGAGCTTCGATCCCAATAATAAACAGTAAGGGTACTCAAAGCAAAGTATGTAGCGCTACATACTTTTCGCTACATACTTTTTTTGGCGGGGACAAAGAAAAAAAATATACTTTTGGCCTCGCCTTCCCCGCCAAAAAAAGTATATAGCAAAAAGTATGTACACGTACATACTTACTTTGAGTACCCTTAGTGATCTAAGAGCTATCGTCAACTATCGTCACACGTTTTGTGAGCTACACACAACATAGTTTGACTATCGCAGAAGCCTCCTTGAAGAGGTCAAGCTTTTGGCGTTAGCTCGATTTTACACCTCAGGTTTTTTTGGGTCCCCAGTTGTGGCACCGAGGGTTTGTTGCATGGTGAAGAAATGATTCTACGGTGTGATTCTAACAGGTTCTAACTTCTTGATGCCTGTCATCTTTCAAGCCACAAGGATCTGTAATCGTGATGTGCTGATTACTTATAAGCATTTTGATGGAGAAACCGCTTTCCATGTTTTTTCAAGTTCTAAAACTTGTTGGTACCAATTGGAAAGGGTGATTGAAATAAAATGTCCACCAGTCAGTTTCTTATTCTGACGGAGTAGATGAGACCATATGCAACCCAGAGTCGGCCTAGCTAATTAACACAAGCTTCATCAAGCGCGGGACCCTCATACGGCAAGGGCAGTCGACCCAAGGAAGGCCCTCTGTTGTAGATGTATGTCAATATGGTTGCCTTCTTCATCGGAACATTTTCGCTTTTCGCTAATCAGACTTCACCACAAAATACTCATAAATGTGTATCTCAGACGAGTGTTTGATAATAAAGATTATGCTGGTGCAGAGTTTTATAAGCTCAAAGAGTTGAAGCACGATTCCGTCCCGAAAACTTGTTCTCCACACCATGCCTGAAACACTCCTCATTCAAGTCCAAACCAAAGAGCTGCACGTTCCTACACTTCACCAGCATGTAGAGCAACATCCCACTTGAGACTGATTCAAGGTCGGTCTCAGTATGACCTGGGTTGCAAGAGGGAATCAGGAAGATGCATCACTGTAAATAAAATGACGATCCAAAGAATTTTCCGTATGATCGGTGTTGGATTCTTTCCCCTTTCTTTCGGCGAAGCGAGAGCGATATTCTTTCTGAATTGATTGATTTTTTTAATGCATTCATCTTCTTTTCCAAGACTTCGGATGGCTATTCAATACTAGCCTGAACATGATTTAATTTGAAGTCAACGCGACCTTCGAACTACAAAAGAAGTACCGAATTTGCAAACAGATGGATTTATGTATGTTCCACAAAGGTGTATGGCAGGAATCAAAGAATTGATGGAATTATCTCAAGAGCACTGCGATGCCTTGGACAAAGACGCGGTTGAAATAGTGAAAGAGTTGTAAGGAAGCAAATTTTCTTCAAACAGAACAAAGCTTTCAATCTGCTGGGCAGGATCCAAATTTAGCATTCTCCTATGCACCTTTTTTTTAGAGATCACCAGTCACCGTACTCAGCAAGACCAATCTCATTTATTCACTCTGCATGTCACCGGAAGGGGCCAAATATACGAAGAGGTATGTAGAAGAATATCTTTCGACGTCAGAGGATCCAAGTGAGGTCGAATTTCGAGAGCACCTGAAGCTGGCAGGTAAAGACATTGTGATTGTAAACGTCTGGCAACCCTTTCACGCTGTTTGAGACAATTGTCTTGTTATTTGCAAATGGGATTCACTCTTGGAAGAAGATGTGGCGCATTGAAACATCGTGCCAACGGATACCGGAAATGCAGTTCAGGCATGGAGGTATAGAAAAGGCTAAGAATGGGTTTTCTTGGGTTATCAACAGCCTGACGAGGTTTATGTATTGATGCAACACAATGTTTGGGAACCTGATGCGCACAGGATCAATGTTCCATGTGACGGCCATAATTGCAATCGTTGACTCATCGCCACCTGAAGGAACAATGTCACGATTCGCTAGACAACTTCAATTATTTTTGAAATAAGCAAACTAGAACAGATGTTGATATTACAAAAATTGAAGCCCTCCTTGAACTTTTAACCCTTTCAAATTTTGTTGTCTGGGGGCATTGGTGATGTCAATCGCTTCGATTTGTTTTGCGATCTTCCTTCATCTGTCAAACCTATGATCTCATGTGATATTTCTTCACCTCACACGCAGTATATGTATGATCAGTAAGATAATCTTAATTACAATCTGCAACTTGAAGATCGCACAAGCTTGATTGTGACCATAAAGTCCTATCAAATTTAATTGTCGCCAGTATGGAAAAGGCTTCAGTTCCACTTGTGGTTTATGGGTTCCTGAGGCCGCGCGAGTGCAGGACTGGGCGGGCGTTTTTCCGTACATCTCTTGAATCAGAACTGATACTAAATAGCAAGATTCCCTCCCGGAGAATACATTCGTCCAAACCTGACACACTCTTAATCTAGCTGAAAACCAAAGAACCACACTTCCTTAAACTTCACATTCTAGAATCCAGAACAATTCTACCAATCCGAGACTAAGGTCTCAACATGACCAGGTTTACACAGCAATTGAATCAATGTCTCACTATAGATGAAAGGATGATCCGAGGGAAATTTCATCTTGTATGTATCAGTGGTGTTGAAGTCATCCCCAAATTTATCCTAGCGAAGGGGCATTTTTATCACAAGCATATTCTTTCCGAACTATTGTTTTTGAATGTATTCATCTTCTTTACGAAAATTTATCTTTTTCGTCCTCTTGCATAATGATGTAACAAAATGCAGGAGCTTTTCTAAACGAGAATTAACAAGTACGTATACATTCACTTTTCCCACAGCTTCAGATGATTATTCAATACTAACCCAAACTCGGGTTCACTTGGATGTTGATTAGGTCCTGGAACAGTTTTGGGCGAGGTTTACCATTACGTAGGGAATGAAGCCAAACAGACCTTTGAAATCGATGACTCGAATCCCCAACAAGTGCCTCTTCATGACCTTCGAGCTTTAGGAGAAGTCCCGGATTTGAAAACAGATGGATTTACCTATGTCTCCGAAAGGCATGTTACAGGAATCGAAAAAATGCGCGAATTATCGGATGAGCATCGTGATGCCCTGGAGGAAGACTCCGTTGAACTCGTCAAAGAGCTGTAAGGAGATCTCTGCTTACAAACAGAAAAACAGGGGCTCATTGACTTTGAAATCTGTAGGACAAGAGCAAAAACTGCATTCTCCTATGCAGCTTTTTTTAGAGATCACACTTCAGATGACTCAATAAGACCAGTTCCAGTAATTCACTCTGATCTATCACCAGAAGGGGCCAAAGTTGTGAAAGAAGCATTACAAGAAGTCTTTATGGAGTCGAAGGATCCGACGGACATTGAAATTGCAGAAAAACTGGGAGGTAAAGGTGTCATGATCCTAAATGTTTGGAGACCTATTCATACTGTTCAAGACAATCCTCTTGGGTTTTGTAAATGGGATTCACTCTTGGAAGATGATGCTATGAAGTGGAAAATTGGACCAACAGATACTGAAAATGGACTTCAGGCATGGAGGTATAGGAAAGGTCAAAGATGGGTTTATCTACGCGAACAAGAACCACACGAAGTTTGGGTATTTATGCAACACGATGCTAGGGCTCATGATGGTCACGGGATCAATATTCCGCATGCTTCCTTTACTCTTCAAGGAGATCAAAACCAAGTTCAACCATCTACACGAATGAGTTTTGAGACGGCCATCATTGCATTGGTTGAACCACCCCCACCTGAAGGAATATTGTCAAGATTTACTGGACATATTCAATCGTATTGGAACCAATTTAAGTGGAATGATTTTAATTGAAATAAAAGGAAAGTCTCTTTAAGTTTTTATAGATTCTGCCATGTGGCAGCAATGATGGTGTAACACACCAATCTCATAATTTTATTGTATCATTTGTCAAAATCTTTCTCATCTCGCATAATCTGATATAAATATAATGGGAATCTAGTGGGAATTGAAGATCGCGTAATGCAACAGCAAACTAAATGAATTTTTGCTTGACTGTGATCCTAACATCCTAACCATGAGGATAGAGCGAAGTGGACAATCCTTCTAGCGCCGAGTGAGCTGAATAAGTTGTAATCATGATGATTGATTCAAAACTCCACCTGTAGCGTACAAGCCCCTCGGTGGAATACCGAAGAAAAAAAACAAAAAGCAAACGGTATGCTACCGTAGCAGAATCGCCAGACCTCCCAGACCTCCCAGACCTCCCATTTCGGCCCCGTCTGACTTGTGAATCTCAAAGTCTCACCCAGACTCGTCTGCCTCCGCCTACAGACTCGTCTGCCTCTGCTTACAGACTGGTCTGTGTACTCCGTGTGCCTGCAGATAAATTCAGACCAGTCTGCACTCCACTCGTCCAAACTGTGCAGACCAGTCTGGACCTACGCACTCCACCCAGACTGGTCTGCATCCGCACTCCAGTCGATCTGAGTCCAGACTAGTCTGACCTCGACTCACACTCCAGTCGATCTGAGTCCAGACTAGTCTGACCTCGACTCACACTCGTCTGTTTCGTCTGCTCTCAGCGCACAGATCACGCTGAGTCATGCGAACATATCTGCTCAGCCACAAAAGTCTCAAAACAACCTGTGGCAACATCCTTTAGTTCTCGCTCTAAGGCTTCCATCATTTGGTGGTCTTTATCACACCATTTTTTATACCCCATCGCTCACAGTGAGTTTAAGGCACTATGTACAACCGGTCAGATACTCAGCCACTTTGACAATTCTGTTTCATAGCCAACCCATTCAACTCAACCAAGACACCATATATCAGTGTCTCCATCTTATTTATACATGCTGTGCAGGAACTTCGCTTGCCTTTTGTTTGACTTTCACGGATCTCAAATTATCAATTTTTAGTGCTTGTTCTCTCTTGAACCATGTTGTTAACATGGTCTTTCCTCTTGTAGTTCATGTCTCACTGATTTGAAATCGCTAACGATTCCATGATGATGATACAGGATCCCTTCTTCAAGTGACATGTATAAATAGTAACATCCGTTCCAGGTATGCAGTCTGTTCAATCTTCTTGCACGCTGTCCCGCCTTTTTTTTTGGCATTGCTTAAAGTTGTCTCGGCCTTCTTTCGCCTTCATAAACGGTAATACTCCTGTCGTTCTTACTTCATGCCAAAAATTCCGCGCCAAACTGCTTGACTTTTGCGGCAGAACTTGTGGTCACGGACCACACTAAACATTGACAAGCCACAAATTGGCAAAGTCCAACGCTAGCCTCACAAGGCTAAAGCGACTGAGGTACAAGCCACTTGATCTGTTCAAACTTCAAAGTGAAATGCATTTAAGATCTTGAGACTACGACTGTTCTGATCAATTGCAATCGAGGTCTTGACCTTACTTATCTCCACCGTAATGTAGTACAAAGTCAAAGCTATAGAGCTCAATCAAACAGATCTCAAGTTTGTATGTATGTATGTTAAGTCGACAGGCGCGATGAGGGAGGATGAGGGGCTATGAGTAGGCCCTCGCCCCGTCCCCGAATGATTCGGGGATCCCCGAAGTTACCCATAGGGGACGGGGGGCGATCCCCGTCCCCTATTTAGGGGACGGGGATTCCCCGAATGGATCATGAAGAATCGTAGTCAGATGAGTCTTTGAAGTTCAAATGACTCCTAAAGGATCATGAACTCGGCACGTAGTGGTGATTCGAATCAGATCGATCAAAGCTTAGAAGATCTCGAAGCACAACTATCAAAACTAGAACTGATCAGTTCACTTCAATCTCATTTCCAAAACAAAAGAATCTCTTCAATCTCATTTCCACATCAAAAGAATCACGTCGATCAAAGTTTAGGAGATCTTGAAGT
>NW_006768770.1:319407-323602 GCF_000204055.1 Melampsora larici-populina 98AG31
AAGGTTGAATCACTACTCGATGAATTTTGTCTTTTGAGTCAGTATGATGATTTTTGAAGTGAATACAGTCGGATGAATTTAAATATCTGGGTAAAGGAATCTAAAAGTGAACGGATGATGAAATCCAAAAGAATTAGCTCAAAACGTTCAAAAATGATGATTCGATGAATCAATCATGATAGAGATTGGATTACTAATTTACAACCTAACTTTTTTGACATGCTTCCATTTTGAATATTTTTTTTGATTGGTTTTTGAAGAATGTGAGGATCTAATGATCCTTTCCACTTGATCTTGTTTGAGGTTAGATGATATTGGTGAAGGTATCTTGTTGGGTAATGGACGATCGTTTGTTTTTTGTTCTGGGAAAATGCTCTATTCCCCAAAATTCCCCGATTGATCCCCGATCCCCGATTTCGGGGGCGGGGATCATTCCCCGACCCCTAATTCGGGGAATGATCCCCAACCCCGGTTTCGGGGACGGGGATCGACCGGGGCAATGACTTCAACATAATTGTATTTGAAGTTCAACTACATACAGGTTATGCATGTTTCTCAGGCGCAATCTATGGTAGTAGAAGGTAGTAGAACGTCAAATACATACAATAGATTTTGATTTAAATAGATCCCAATAGTGCACTCATGCCCAATTAATGTCTTGCACAGCCTTGGCTTCGGCAACTCCATTCAAGTATTTTGTAGATTTGATACATATGTACATACTATGATCAATATTTTGACCGCCAGGAACATCTGTTTTCAAAGGAACGGTTTCAAGATGGTGACAAATAATTGCGGTGGATATCTCCAAGACCGGATCCATAACAAATTTCAAAGGAATCACACGTGAGAGTGGACCGTTCAGGTACACCTTAGAACGGGGAGTCAATACAACAATTCTTGTGGGTTTAAGATCGAAACGTAGTATATTTACTATGTAGACATTCAAGTTTGAAAACAAGCAACTGGGTCAAAGTGTAGTTCAGCATTCAAAGCAACACTTTTGAAAACCAAATCAAGGAACACTTTGGACGAGAATAAGAAAGATAAAAAAACAGAAAACAGAAATAAGTGGGAAGATTTGAAAGTGATCATGGCCATTATACAAGTCAAGCGAGATCACACGTAGCACCTCCTTCACCTCCAGTACCTTCATGAGTCGCAGATGCAGTGGCTTCAGCTCCCAGCTCAGCCGTTTGGGATTCGCTTGGCTGGCCTGATTGTTCAATGACTTGAGGAATTTGAGGGATTTGGGAATTTGATGCACAAGGCTGGGAATTTTGAAGTTCGGAAGCAGTTGACTGATTTTCTGTGGTATGAGGTGGTTCACTTGGTTGAGATTGGCTTTCGGTGATATGATGTTCGCCTTTGCTTGGTTGAACTTCAACATCCTTCATGAGTTTAAATTTACCATCCTTCAGATCGCTGAGCCAACTACGGCGAGCCTTGGCATTCATGCCTGTGAATCCTTTGTCAAAATCATCTTTAGACAGTGCGGAGTTGGTAGCGCGTTCAACCTTGAGTTTACGTTCTTGGAGAGAAGCAATCGGATTCGGTGTGCGAGGGAACGGCTTATAATCGTCCTTTCCAACAAGATTGACTACGTGTGGGACTATTTGTAAGATTACAAGTAGAAATGAAAATACAAAGTTAAATTTAACTTACGTACGAGCTCATTGAGCTGCCCACCCAAGTTCCTCTTGTCGATGTCTGATTGATTGTTTGATGGCCGCTTCTCGGGTAAAGTTCCATTCTTTGCACTAGCAACGGCTTGAACTTTTTCGACGATTGATCCGTGTTGACAATAAATAGGAAACACATGCTGCAGTTGTGCCCTGTCAGAAACCCACTGAACGATCTCTTCCCGACTACTATGTTCTCGACACCATCCTTCCCCTCCAGTGTTATTACTACATGCAATGACGTAGTAATCTATTCCTAGCATTTGATGATCACGTTCAAGCTGTAATCAAATGTGTCAGATATTGCTTTTGTGAAACAAACTGAAGAAAGGCTTGACTTGAAGAAAACCTCACCTGTTGCGCAATTTTTTTGAAACTCAAAAGGGAACGTTTTTCCTCCTTACTAGCACAGGCTGCAGGTGTATTCAGCTCGCGATCCTTGGCCACTTTCTTTGTATTGACTAGTTTATCGTAGATGGGCCGGTATCGAAGTTCGTCCTCTTCGCTCAATTTGGGGACTTCGGGAATAAGAACTGAAGTATCTCCAGAGGCGTTGTCAGAGAAAGAAATGGCTGAATAGTCGGGATAGCCACCAAGAGCAAAGAAAACTGGTGATTTGAACACAGTAAGTTGGTCGACCGTGAGCGCGTTATAGGCAACGTGGTTGGCTTTATTGCGATTTGCCAGAATGGCTGCTGAATCTGGGTGGCCTTGGGTAGGCACTATAACATAAACATAAGATGATTAGCGATCTAGTCAGACAAGTATAAGTAAACATACATACTAGGAAACTTGTTGGCATCAAGTGCAAAACTTAACCACCTATGCCACGGATTATCGGCATGTGTTGTACCACCGATAAGGCCCCTGCAAAGAATATCTTGTTAGCATAGTGATCAACGTTGATGATTGAATACAGAAAGATAAACTGACAAGGCACGTTTCAACGTAGTAATATCAACATGAGAAACCATCGCAATCATGTGAAGGGAAATTTCAAGACTTTCAAGAACCGCCTTTGCTTCAACAAGCACCTCTGCGCTCAACTGGTGGTTAGATGATTTCTGACGCTGAAGCTGGTCTGTGATGCGTCCGAGAGGCCAGAATCTTTTGACTTGATGATAGTTCTTCAAAGTAATGTCATTGAGATCAAGATCTTGGATATCTTGCACTGGTTCAGTGTGAATCGGTTGGGGCTGTTGTTGCTGAGTAGCAGAGGGCGTGGGTAGATGATTCGCGTCTGTGTTGGCGGATGCTGCAGAACCAAGACCACGACGAGATGTTGTACGAGTCTCCTGATTACGTGAGCGCTTGGGTTCTGGTAATGATGAATCGGCATTGGTAACGGCATCGGTGGAACGTGTGCTCCGGCAAGTACCTGGAGGCATGGTAATATGAGATGGGGTTCGGTGGGGATATTGATTTGGATCAGATGCGTGAACTGGAGCACTTATAATCCAAGACCGGAGATAGTCAAATAGGATACAGCTACACAGCATTACACATAACTCCGGCGGACCGGCTTTTTGAGTGCAATGACAATCACACTCCTTTGAGGACCATATGGTTCCTTTGAGGACCATATCTCCCTTTGAGTACTATATCGCTCCTTGGATGCCACACTGTTATTTTTTCATTACTCATATGTTATATGTTGAACACGATTGACTATCACTTGCATTCAATATCCATGTTTCTGTATCCACGCTTAGTATGTCCTGGTTTTTGCATCCATGTCTTCACATTTCCTGTGCAAGGATATAACCTCAAATTAAGTCAGTGCTAAGGAGGATCAACTTTACAATCTTATAGACTGAGGTAGCCTCTTCTATATTCAGTTTGTACTGACTGTGAAGCGGGAGAAAACCCTTCAAGCAGGCAATCATGCCACATTTGATACAAATAACTCACCTCTCAATCTAGATATGTATTCTGAGGCAGAAGAAGCCAATGTTCACCTTTCAAAGGTAGATAAATGACTGGATATGTGAGTTAATTGGTACAAGCCTTCCATGTTGTTGTGCGTGTTTTATGGCTAAGCAGGAGCCAAAGATGGTATTTTGAACATATATATGTATATATAAAGGTGAAGGAGGGGAGCTAGTGTAAAGTTGAATAGAGAATAAATGTGCGCCTTTTGAAGGAGAAATAAAGACTGAAATTCTGAGTCAACTGGGAGAAGCCTTCTATGTCCGTGTGCGTGGTGTATGGCAAAGTGTGAGTGAAAAATGGTATTTTGAAGCTTTGAGCGTGGATAAGAGTGTGATGAAGGTGAGGTAGGGTAAAGTCGGATAGAGATGAAATGTGCGCCTTTTATAGGACAATCTATGACTACAAATATGGGCTCATGGGCACACTTCTTCCATTATCATGTTTGTGTTTTATGGCAGGGCGGGAGCCAGAGGTGATATTTTGAGGGTTTGTGTGTAGATATGAAGATGAAGCAGTGGTTTTATGCAAAAGTTGCATTATGAGACTATGTCTGAATTTGAATATTGTCATCTGGGGGGACA
>NW_006768770.1:325720-329095 GCF_000204055.1 Melampsora larici-populina 98AG31
AGATGACAAAATTTGATTTTAGACATAAGCCAATATTGTCACTTTTTCATGCAACCACTCCATCACCTGCAAATTCATGCTCAAAACTTCAAAAACCCATCTCATCACATTGTTTTGCACAAAAAAACATCCTAATCACCTTGAAGATGTTGCAATTATGCTGATTGGGCTCTCCCCAGATGACAATATTCAAATTCAGACATAGTCTCATAATGCAACTTTTGCATAAAACCACTGCTTCATCTTCATATCTACACACAAACCCTCAAAATATCACCTCTGGCTCCCGCCCTGCCATAAAACACAAACATGATAATGGAAGAAGTGTGCCCATGAGCCCATATTTGTAGTCATAGATTGTCCTATAAAAGGCGCACATTTCATCTCTATCCGACTTTACCCTACCTCACCTTCATCACACTCTTATCCACGCTCAAAGCTTCAAAATACCATTTTTCACTCACACTTTGCCATACACCACGCACACGGACATAGAAGGCTTCTCCCAGTTGACTCAGAATTTCAGTCTTTATTTCTCCTTCAAAAGGCGCACATTTCTTCTCTATTCAACTTTACACTAGCTCCCCTCCTTCACCTTTATATATACACATATATGTTCAAAATACCATCTTTGGAACGGGCAACACACAAACTGTGTGAGCTTACTGACTCATCTTTATTTTTTCTATCCAATCAAACTGTGAGCATATTCTTTGTTTCTTTAGAACACTTGATGAAGGGAACAACTTTGACATGATTTCACAACTCCAAAGGACTACAATCTATCCTGTGGCTGAGCCTGCAAGGAGTCACAAAATCTCAAAGTTCCTTTGTCAAACCGATGAGATCATTTCTGCACGGTTTCCTACATTATGTACATAATCCATTCAATTGAAGTACACTGGCTGTCAGAGATTTTGGACATTCTCTGAGTGCCTGTCAGGCTGTCAGCGCTTTGCAAATACATGATACACAATCACACCTTGAATCTCGTGCTCGAGTCGATTTTAACTTTTGATTCAGTAGATGAGTCTTTTTGACATTTGCTGAGTGCCTGTCAGTGTTGTCACAATCACACCTTGAAACTCGAGCTTGAGCTAGTTTTGGTCAAATAGCTGATTGTAGGCCTTAGCATTGACCGGATTAAGGGGGCCTGCCCGGTCCACCTTCCCAAAAGGGAAATTGATTTTAATTCAGTCAGTGACATCCAGTTAAAAACAGAGAGTCACCCTCAATAATCATCCAGAGACAAAAAATGGGAACCTCTGGGCGAGCAATTGCATGTCCTCTAGGAAGTCGATTACCTAAACGCAAGGCACCAGATACCCAAGCAACTCGAGAGAAAGCTGAACGAGATGAAGCTCAAAAAAAATGGGGTCTTAAGAAGTGTGAAGAAATCATCCAAGCTCTTGATCACATACCTTCGAATCCTCTCAAACCCAACATCTTTGAACAATTTCTTTCCAATGACGATAATGATAATCAGTCGGATGATGGATATGGAATACCAGAAGAAGAACCCTTTCCCAACGAAGAGCCTGTTGATGAAGATGAGTTCGATGTACATGAAGACGAAAAATCATACATTCAATATGTCTCAGGCGATGATTACAAATATCGTCGGATACGGGAAGATGCACATTGGAAGCGAATAATGCCAAAGGTCTTCATTGCTTACATGAAGTGCTCCGATCGTACATCAAGCTGGGGGAACGATAAGTTGTGGGATCACGACTTCAACAATGAGGAACCTTGCTCATGTGATATGCGCGATAAGCGCATTCGTACTGTGGACACCGTGGATTTAATTTGTGAGTGATTACACTCCAAGTCTTGTGATTGGATGCCGAGCTGATATTCAAGTCACTAGATCGTAGGAAGGTCACTTTTGAATTCTGTAGCTGTACGCCGGATCAAGTTCGACTCATCAATCATGGATACTTAGGAGGATCTCCCGCGAGTCCGGAGACTGCTTTCTCCATGCGACTCCTTCGTTTTTATCATTTATCTTGGGAATACTGCCATTCGACTATTCAACCTTTTTCATTAATGATTGATAAATATCTTGACACCAATAACCCACTGATTACGGTGCCTGAAACTCACGAGGTTCATTTTCATTTTGTTTTGGATTCTTGTTGAGCTTACTTGAAACTGACTTACGCGCGAGTGTCTCTTTAGCCTCGTCTATGGCGAACACCGCTGTCAGCAGCTGTTTACTGCTATCGCCAGATACTGAAAATTATCGAGGATCTTGAGAGCCGGAGCCTTGACCTGACACCGTTGGAGAAGCTGGCATGTAATTGTGCTAGGTGTTTTGGACCTGCTGGTTCACATGGGATGCAGAAAGGACCTCAGTACATTGTATGTGTTGATGGCAACTTTCAACAGCGGCGACATGAGAAAGCAAGTCGAGAAATCAATGAAATAAAAATATCGACCCCTTCTATATTCATGCCTGCTGAAGACGTCTTGAAATGGGAGCCCGAGACTACAAATTCTGGAGGTACCCAAGTTGCTTTAGTATGTATATAAAGACTAACTTATCTGGAAGGTGATGTTGTCACAAGCTGACATTTGCTTCACAGGATCCATGTACAACGCAACACACAGCGGCGGCAGACCGTCGAGATGCATCAAGCTGGCGAGGTTGTGAAGAGACCGGCCTTATTGGTTTGGCATGTCGACATGATCACATGCTCAAGCTAGTCAATGTTGTTCGTAGTGGGGAGAAGTGGGTAGTTCTCTTGTCTCTGAACATTTTAGATTATACAAGCAATACTTACTGAAGGTTACATCATAACCTTTTCAGAGCATACTTTGTGCATGCTTTGATTGGGCTTTTGTTTCACGCTATCCTAGAAGCCTGTTCAGACACCAACAAAGCGGATGTAGGCGTCTTGTATGACATTGGGTGTACAATGGAGAAAGGTGTTATCAAAGCGAGTCATCTGAATCAATCCTCCAGTTGTAATGAGTGCTTATGGTGTTCATTATTCATAGAACAATCTTTTCAAGGACAAACGTGTGAAAGGTCAATTGAAGTTTGGTACAAGCGCATTCCATGCCTATGTCCATCAGTGGAGCTGCCAACTTCAGTTTAACCCGCGCCTCAACATAGGTTGGGGATTCTCGGATGGAGAAGGCCTAGAACGTAACTGGTTTGATATTTCCCCACTTATTTCATCGCTTCGATGGGCTGCTAGGCAGACACGTATGGATGCTATACATCTAAAGGTTCTGCATCGCAATTCAATCAAGCTGCTCAAAGCAGGTAGGTTGATTCTTATATATGACAATGTGTACTTTCTGACCAGTTGTTTTTACAGCCAAGTCATCTGAAAATAAGCTGAAAATAGCTGAACAGCGATTGGC
>NW_006768770.1:329195-532368 GCF_000204055.1 Melampsora larici-populina 98AG31
AGCGGCAAAGAGTCTGTCAGTTGGAGGTTATGACTGATAGTTTTAACACCAAGGAACTTCAAAAACGACTGGGAGTTTTGATCGATCTTGAGGAAGAATTTAGACTGTCTCAGTATGTTGAGTTCCATGTTCTCGATATTCAAATCGTGACACTGATGCTTTGGAATAAGTGCGGAGCTGGCTAAACTTCGACGCCAGCGGCGAAATACTATGTCTGAGGAGGATCTTGATACCATGAGATCTCTTCCCTCAACCCTGGTGGCACTAGAAGAGTCTATTGCAGAGATAGTGACAGAAATAGGGGGTGATGCATTTTGAGATATGCCTGAAGTAAAAGGTAGTGTATTTAACAATTTTATTTTGTACATTTTGTTATGGTAGCCTAACCGTGCTACCATTCCTGTCAGATGCACGTGCTAAGATCCTGTTGCGGGTTCGATTATCAAAAGAAAGGATGTACGAAGCTAAAGTGGGCAAGTTGGAGTGGCAAAAAAAGTGGGACAAGCCCGGAATTGGTAATTATGAAAAATCTTCAATTGATTTATTTGTTGATTAATTGAATTGATCATGTTTGAATACAGGTACTTCAGAGCAGCCACGATACAAAAAAATTAAAAATAAGTACAAAAGGAGAAGGCGGAAGAAGTGAGAGGGCTATGCTTTTTCCCACTGGGTTTTTTAACGCAGCCCGTGGAAAGAATGCAGAGCTTGCAAGAGGAAGCTTGGGCATTAAAGGGGGGATAATGTTATGAACTGGTTCTATTTCACTTGAGTGACATATTCACATTACATGTCACAAGCTCGAGAACCATCTTATAGTTGTAGATACATTGCCTGTACAGATTTTCCCTCATCCGACAATCCACATAGGAAGACTGGTAATAGATACAAATCCTCACCAGAACTCCCTTGACCCTAGTCGCCGAAAACCCCCAAGTCTGTCCATAACATAGACATAAATGACTCGTTCTGGAACATGGGCAACCTGTCACACCCTGAAGAGCCGTGGGCGTCTGACTTGAAAACACAGACCGGAATCCAAGCTTTCCGTACTGCAAGGAGTGGCGAGGAAGAGGTTGAAAGAATTGCCTATGAGGTTCAAAACATGATACGGTCAGCTCTCTTAATGGAACAAAAGTACTCGGCCCTGTTGACACTGAGTGAGATTCGTAAGTTATATGCGAATGAATACCATCTGCATCTGCTTACATCATTTTGTCTATAGCTTGGATCGATGGATGTCCAAACGGACTTCGACCAGTGGAGTTAGTCCTGCGTAGTGGGCTGGTGTCAAAGTCGTCGTGGGAAATGAGTCAAAAGGTTCTAAAGTCGTTGCATGGTCAGCTGGTGTTGAAGTCGTGCCGTACGTGGATGATTTGGGACCGTATCCTTCCATCACTTGTTCAAAGAACTGCCAAGTATTCAAGTGAGAGTCTTGAATCGATCACGCTATTGGTCTCAAAGTGGAATGCTTTGATCAGTCGTTCTGCGAAGACATGGGAGAAGCTAGTGAATTGCCCTACCCTACCTGCGCAACGACTGGATGACCTGGAATTAATTGAGCAGGACTTGATGTAGGGGAAGATGGGATGATTTGTAGTTATAATTGTATATGTTCTGAATTGTGAATTTGTGTTGTGTTTGATTTGAGCTGGTCTTGATGTGAAAAAACGAAATTGAAAGCCAGTTACATGAGCTTCTTGATGGGAGAAATCAAGTGTTGAACGAGAGAAACAAGCGGATTGATGACCACATGATGGATTTGATGAGATTTGACGTGTGTTGTTCAGTTGATGAGATTAATGATTGATTTCCATATGGCGAGGTTATAAGAGTCAAAGTTATGTCCAGACTAGTCTGGACATAAGTCAAATGGAGCGCGTACTCGGATGCAGACCGGTCTGGGTGGAGTGCGTAGATCCAGACTGGTCTGCACAGTTTGAGTTTATCTGCAGGCACACGGAGTACACAGACCAGTCTGTAAGCAGAGGCAGACAAGTCTGTAGGCGGAGGCAGACGAGTCTGGGTGAGACTTTGAGATTCACAAGTCAGACGGGGCCGAAATGGGAGGTCTGGGAGGTCTGGGAGGTCTGGCGATTCTGCTACGGTAGCATACCGTTTGCTTTTTGTTTTTTTTCTTCGGTATTCCACCGAGGGGTCTGTACGCTACAGGTGCAAAACTCAAAGTATCAAACTCTGATTAAAGCTCCTTTGCTCATGAAATGACATGTGCAGTGGGGACAAAATCTCCTTGGAAGTTGGGACCAAAACCTTGCAGGGGTTGGGAGTCGACACAAGAGTTCACCATCAATCACACATTATCACTTGATTAGCTCTGCTCTTAATCCACTTTTATTTGAACTTATTTTGGACATGTGAAACTCAGGGCCAGGGCAAAACTTTCTTTTTATTGAAGCTTACCACCAAAGGCACGACATGTTAAAGCACTTCTATAGAGGCTAGGAGGGTAAGTTCTCGACTAGGTGCACATGTAACAAGACATACACGACAAGGTCGGGTGGGTCAAGAGATACAGAGAGAGGAATGAAATTTTACCTCTCTCTACCAATCTCGTTCCTTGCACCACAGTCGTAGAGATAGAGCATCAAGCTCTTCAAGTTGTTTAAGCATAAAAATTATTATCATTTCAATTTTTAGCGTTCCTTTATAATCACTTATAATATCAACAGCAAAGAATTCTACGAAACAAACCCAGAAAATCCTACCCCGCAACCTTCAAACCTTATCCAAAAATCTTCAAACTCTGATTCTTATAGGAGACCAAGCATAGACCTTCTCTCTCACCGGAAAACACTTGACCACCACAGCACACCACGTCCCACAATTATCAAAATTAACATTGCCAGACCAAAACTATGGACAGCGAACAATTTCAAGATCAGATCGATGAAACTTTAAGGAAAGATCAAGAGCAAGAGAAAGGGAAAGGGGTAGACAAAGAGGAGAACGTAAGGAACGAAGGAGAAGGACAAGAAGCGGGAGAAACAGGAGCAGATCAAAATGGAGACGACTTAGCACCTGGAACGAGCGGACAGGAAGCAACACCCCCGACTACTAGACAATCTAAACGGAAGAAAGCCGCTCCAAAGCCCTTCCCACCCCCAACAACAACTAAACCAAAGCCAGTCGGTCCGATACGCATTAAGAAACCAAGAACGACCTCGAATAACCAAGCAGAAGAAGCCCCACCGGAAGAAGCTACCGAAACTCAAGTGAACCCCAAGAAAGCTCCGATTAAACGTCAAGTAGAGAAGAACCCACCAGCTAGACACCCTGCCAAAATCATAATCAATGACAATCAAGAAGAAGAATCGTCAGATGACGAAGAAGAAGACAAGGGTGGAGTTGCAGGAGTCAATGTATGGAATGACACAAACAGAAATGACAATCGCCCTCAAGCACGAACTGTAGGAGGAATAGTCCTAGGAGACATTGAAGAAGGTTAGTTAACAAACTCACAGTTTCAAATAGGAAACAATCCCCCCCCTTCATCCTTTCCCACCTATAACAGTCCTATCCCAAGCGATCTATCGCAAACAATATCCAACCCCCCCCCAAAAAGAGATAATCCTTCCCTAGGGAAATGCCTCTAAAAGAGATGAATATATCCAAAAAAAAAAAAAAAAAGGAAACAGGAAGACCACTAGAGTCAACTCAATACGGAGAACCTGCCAAATCCGAATACAAATCCAAAAAAAAAAAAAAAGAAAAAGAGAAAATCGGTTACTAACTGAAAGCCTTCGTGCAAATGATTCTCACAACAGTAGGAAACAACCAAGTGGTACCAACTCCCTCTGCGACCGATAGCGTAACCTTACGTCTAGAGGAAGCGATCAAGAAAGCCTTTGAAAACAAAGATCGACAAACATATGATCGTCTAAATGCGGAGAAACAAGCCTGGTTGACCTTCTTAGAAAAAGGGAACGACAAAACAACTCCTGACACGTCAGAGAAAACCTCCAAATCATCGACAGAGAGGAAAACGATGAAAGTTCAGAGAGGTGAAATGATCAACGATCACTTAAACGCACTCTCACCTTATTGGGATACCGCGTTGAAGGAATTTAATCGTTATATCCCATTGTCAATCTTCGATCCCGCGTGGCTTCGTCAAGACATCGCCTTTGTCTCAAATAAATTGTCCCGTACGAAGACAAAAGACGCCGATTCAACGTCTTACAACGGCTCCCCGATTCCCAACGAATGGAGAACCACGGTCGCACAATGGCACCGCCAAAAGGATCTATTCCTACAATACCTCGCTCGTTATAAACAAACGGAAGTCCTCCCCGTCATGAAAGCCCATTTCGAGAATGTTCTAGAAATTCAAAAAGAAAATGACGGCAGTTGGGTGTTAGCATACCGTTACGATCTCATGATGCGACAATCCTACCTAGTTTTTAAAGTAGGAGAAGACGGAACTTCTATGGCAGATATCGGTATCCGCAACCCAAGGATCCAGAGGCTAGCCGAGAGAGACACCCTTCGTTACAACGATGACATGTTTCTCGATAACCCGTACGCCCTAAACGGAACCAAGCGCTTCATTGACCCACTCGACGGTTCTAATTGGGAAGGCAGAACAACCAGATGGGATGATCCTAGCCGAACGGATACTAGAGACGAGAAGTTGGAACCAACAAAGTCAGCGCAATCAATGTGATCAACTCTCTGGTCACAGAATAGACACGAAGCGCATGAGCACCCCGCTTACCAATCAACCCCACAAGCCTACCACCAATACGCCCAACCAGTGGTGAACCAACAACAACCATATTTCCAACCTCCACAAGCTGATCAGTCGGCTATCAGAATAAACCCAAACTTTAAAGGGAAGAAAGAAAATTTCAACCCCTACTACAAGAAAGATGGGAACAGAGGAGGAAGAGGTGGCGCCAGAAGAGGTGGATCAGGTAACGGAGGGAACTGGAACAGACCGCAAGGTGAAGGAGGAAGTGGAAGCCAGGGTGGCTCAGGTTTGCAAACGAACAGACCAAATGCATCAGGTGATGCAAGCCAAAAGTCGTGAGTATTATAGAACCCAACAGGCCCACCTAAAATGTTTCGTGCAATGCAACTAGCTTGAATATGTGCCAATCCAAAGAGATCCCCCCCCCAAATCCTCCGAGAGATGTGAGAGACAAAACTGACTGAGACCCACTTGCCTATTGCCTCATAAGAACACCATCTGATTCAGAAACCGATGAGAGGTTTCCTACAGATCCTCACGAACCTGAACCTATCCAGAATCCTGCCCAACCAGGTAAATGGCCAACGGAAGCCCAATGCGAGTTGAATATTGCCGAATGGGAAGAATTGATGATCGAACTTGACCTCGTCGATGAATGGGGTGATGTACTAGTAAGCCTTCGAGAAGGGTTCGACCAGGGCATTCCCGAACATAACATAGAAGGTCTTCCTTGGTATACCCCAGCCAACCAGACATCAGCTCTTCTGGTACGAGACAAAATAGAACAAACGATAGAAAGAGAAAAAGCTGAAGGGAAACTTTACGGTCCATTCACGCACCAGGAAGTCCAAGACCACTTCGGCTTCTTTCGATCCAACCCCATGGGGAGTGTGACAAACAATGACGGCACATTCAGGATGATAAACAACCTTTCCTTCCCGCAACACGAAACTGAAATACCTTCAGTAAACTCATTCGTCGATAAAGACGAATTCATGACGATGTGGGACGATTTCAAAATTCTAGCAGACTTCTTGAGGAAATCAGACCGGAAGTGGCAATTAGCACTATTCGACTGGCTGAAAGCGTACAGACAGATTCCCACGCACCCTTCTCAATGGAAATACCTCCTAATCCTCGACTTCTACAACCAACTTTGGGTCGACACAAGGGTGGGTTTCGGTGGTGTGGCAGGCTGTGGCACCTTCGGTCGTGCGGCAGACGCATGGAAAGAAATCGTACAGAAAGCCCTCGGAATCCCAAAAATCTTCAGGTGGGTTGACAATAACCTAATCCTAAGAGAAGTGGGATCGGAATTCAAAATGGAGTCAGTTCTTCATCTAAGCGCCGGAATGGGTGTCAAATCGAACCATACCAAATACTCTGACTTCGCCGATGAGCAAAAATACCTCGGTTTTATATGGAATGGAGTAGAAAAGACGGTCAGATTACCCCAAGACAAACTAGAGATACGAATCTTACAAGTTAAAGCATTACTCACAGGCGAGAAATGGAAGAAAAAGCCCGTAGAAAAACTAGTGGGACAGCTATGCCACCTTACCTACATTATGCCGGACATGAAGTGCTACATGAAAGAACTTTACGGCTGGAAAGGCGCCTGGCGAAACAGTGAAGCACGCAGAGCAATAACACAATCAGTACGAGACGACCTGGAGGAATGGCTAGAAGTACTAACCAACTTCGACCACATGAGGATAATACCCAACCTTGACCCAGAAGACATAAAATGGGTTGGAGACGCATCGACGTCATACGGAATAGGGGTATTGATAGGGTCCAATTGGGCGCGTTTCAAACTGCTCCCAGGATGGGATGAAGTCGACGACAACCAAACCAAGAGAAACATCGCTTGGCTTGAGACGGTCGCAGTACGACTCGGGCTACTAATGGTGCTGAAACTGATGCAATCGAAAGGGAGGTGTTTCGTAGTTTGGACCGATAATACAACTACTGAAGCAGCAATAAGAAACACACGATCCAAAGACCGAGCGGTCAATAACAAATGGAAAAATATCCAAAAACTGTTGACTACGAACCAGTGCTCCATTAAACAAGAACGAGTGACCTCCGGGGATAACGACGCAGACACCCTCTCACGAGGACTCGAAACCGAACTTCACTGGTTCGAAGAGGTTATAATCCAACTCCCCACCGACCTATCGCGCTTCTTGATACAGTCTTGACATGGATCCAACTGACAAGAACGGTCGAGTAAATCTGAAGAAAATTAATAACT
Organism: Melampsora larici-populina 98AG31; assembly: GCF_000204055.1. NCBI lineage: Eukaryota > Fungi > Basidiomycota > Pucciniomycetes > Pucciniales > Melampsoraceae > Melampsora > Melampsora laricis-populina. The sequence continues at coordinate 336,164 of NW_006768770.1, forward strand.
TCATCAGCGACCAGTACGGAGTAGTGAATTTAGATGTCGACCCGGTACAGAGATTAATGGTCCTGGGAGGCAGCTGGTCGAAAGATACACTGATCCTATATAATTCGGCAATATCAAAATTCATGACCTTTGGGAAGGAAAACGCAAGAGAGAGACACCAGCTCTTACCAGCTAACGCTACCGACATCCTACACTTCATCCAATGGTCCTCCCCAAAAGTAGACGGCGAACCGAAAACCAGCCACGAAATCAAACCGAGTACAATTGAAACCTACCTGTCCGGGCTGAAAGCCTGGCACCTTCTCCATCACCTCCGATTCCCTGATATCAAACCAAAAGAAATAAACCTAGCCCTGAAAGCAGCGAAGCTACTAGATGCAAAATCAAACACAAAACCCCCAAAACGGCCAGTCAGAATTAAACACTTAGCAAGCTTACTTCGTAACCTGGAAAGGAAAGACGAACCATCCGAACTAGCAATAACGGTCGCGCTAGTAGCCTTCTGGGGCATGGCCCGTCTCGGTGAGTTGACTACACTCAGCGAAGCGAAAGGAATCAGAATTGAGGACGTCAAAATAACTCCAGACGAACAAGTAATGACTATAAACCTAAGAGAAGCAAAAACGGCAAAGCCAGGAGAGATCCAACAACTTACCTTACGTAGAAATCAATCAATACTAGACCCAGTCGGAGCAGTCGAACGAATCCTACGCCAACACATAGCAAACGGTTCATACGTTGATAACCCGCTCTTTACCTACGATATAAAAGATGAGCATGGAGGTACAAGATTAACCAAGAACGGTGTAATGGCATTGCTTCGGAAATTATGGAAAAAGGACGGTTACGAAGGACTTACAGGCCACTCTTTTAGAGTAGGCGGTGCTTCATTCCTATGGAACGAAGGAGTTCCTTTACCACACATCATAAGTAAAGGCAGGTGGAAATCACGTGCTTACGAAAGATACCTTTGGAAATTTGATGAAAAAGAATTAGAAGAGGACAGGACTTGGTTGAAGAAAATGGAAGTTCGGAAGAAATGAATGAGAGGGAGATCACATGCAATCAAACTCTAATTGAGACACAGATGACGTGAACCTTGTTACCCATAGAGTCAGTGAAACCTTGAGAGACATTTGAGCCAACCATTTAAGTTCCCAGATAGAAGACACAAGATTTAAGTTCCCCAAATTGACCAAACTAACAATAGGAATACAGGGAGGGATCTGCAGGCTTTTCAGCCATACAGAAGCCTTGTGGCACCTGCGAGAGTAGGCCTAGTGAGCTCTGGGCTCTTCAATGCCCCAAGGCATGGTAGGCTAGGTCAACGCTCTCCGGTACCATATTCAGGCACTTTACGCAGTTTAGAGCACGGAACAGACCGAAGGTCAGACCCCGCAGGGCCTCAGAAGTAGGCCCCCGAGGAGACCACGGTACCGTTCTGCGCTCGAGACACCCCCCCCACACTATTCTCACCTTGGGAAATCCTAGGTTAGGATAGAATAAGGCTGAGATCCAGATATATGTAGTGACACTTGTAAACTAAATGTATCTGAAACTAAGAGCTTGTTCGCCTAGCACTTACCCATATAGCAGAGATAGATCATTGCTTTATCATACAACATATTCCGGTCTGATAGGGCGGTTCAAGAAGAGAAGTGCAAACACCCTGCACGCAGAGTGGCACTCCAGTATTTTAAGGATGTCCACTCCTTAAAATCTTGTTTTGCATAGTCTCAAAAACCGTAAATTTGAGTTTTAAGTGTTGAGGAATGTCAGGTACAACGTTTGCCAAACCGCCATGGCAATTTTTTTCTTAGATCAATGTCTTTTTTATTATTATTTTTCTTTTGTTCTTCATCATCAATATTTGATCATATTTTTTTAGTGGCCTTGCAGGTGATGAAGAAACAAAGACCTTGGTCCAAAGCGGTGAGAAAAAAACAATGTTTTTTTGGAAAAACAACGGTGCCAACCCAGGAACAAACAAAAAAATACAAACAATGGAAGTGGTTTTTTTTGCTCAAAATGTGCCTGTCGGTTTGAAACACTTTATAAATTTTCAGTTTATTTATGAGATTGCAAGACCGTGAACCACCTTTAGAGGTGGTTCACAACCTTTAAATTTTACTTGAAATTCAAGGGTCCCAAACCAAATATAAAATTTAAAAAAAGTCTGTAAAAGCCCTTCTTGAACCGCCCTAATATTTCTGGACTTTTTACAATATCAGGACTTATTCCAGGACTCTAGGACTTTTAAGACTTTGAGTGATCTGCCCCACCCTTGTGGCTGCAGTACCCTTTACAAGACTTGTTCTATTCTTTTCCTGTCTTCATGTGGTGGACATTGAGTGGATTAGATGTGATTGACATGAAGGGAAATTGGAATTTGTGGTTGGAGCTCACTATTTGGCGACCACTTTCAAAAACCCCGATGCCCGCTTTCTTCGGTACATTACCCGCGGGTATCTTGCGAGCCTCCGCCAAATTTTGCCGCAGCCGCAGCCATTTCCGGGCACTCACTCACTCGAGTGCCCCCTTTCTTCAATCAGGGCTTCGCCATATCACATTCCAAGCAACGCAACGCAGCTCAGCTTGAATCCACCAACATACCTGCTTGGATCAAACATTATCAACAGCAGTTAGATAGGTGGATTGATGAGATTTGATTCCTAAGACTAAGATGTACAGCTATTCTAGAAAGTCGTGTCATGGTGGCACTTTTTTTGGATTTTTTCCCCCAAAATACAGGCCAAATATAGCTGACGCGGAGCGCAGCATAGCTCGAATGGGCAGCCTGAAATGAATAACCGGCTGAATCCGAAGCCATCATGGTACCGATTCGGTGGGTTTGTTTGTCGGTGTGTGCTGCCACTGTTCAATGACCCACCGACTAGCTCAGCAAGACATCAATCCAATCCCAGCCAGCGATATATCGACCCCAAACCAAACATTCGAACACCGTTCGGCTTTCCAATGTTTGGTCGACCATTGATTCACCCACCGCACCTTTCAAGCAAAGCCAACCAATTGCAAACTTCAACCACGAGTAGGCCGAACCCCAGGCACCTATAAAATGACGACGTCCCCGACCTGTTCCCCCTCCAATAAGCCAATTAACAAACCAATCAAAGTCAAAAAACACAGGTTGTTTTCAATCACTACTGGCAGCATGGTCAACAATAAGAAAAATTCTTCCCACATCCCTTCGTTTGTTTTTTTTGCTTTCCTGCCAATGCTTCATTTTTTCCTCTTCAATTGGCCATTTCCACTCACATGGATTTGTTTACAGGTCATCCGATGGCCAAATCGATGTCCTGTCCCGTACTCTACGTAATCGCACCTATTCACAAGCCCTCATGGGTGTTGGTGGACCTCGGTGAGTATGGGATCTACCTCAGCTTTCGGACCCCAAAAAAAAGACGTAACTGAAGTTTCTTTGTTTTGTGTAGGATGGGTGCCCAAACATCCACACCGACATTCCCTAGGAGTGGTTTAGTTTTCCCCAGTTCTGGTGGACCGATTGCTCCATTCACAAACGATGGAAAATCTCCGCTGACGTCGCCCGTCAAGGACCCTTTAAAACGCTCTAATCAACTAAAATCTTTAATCACGCCGTCTTTGATCGCCAAGTGGAACGATGCTCCAGCTCCCCCCTCTGCCTCTAGTTCCCAATCTTCATCGATTTCCGCCATTAACCCCCACATAAACCCTCTAATCTTCGACTCCCCTCAAAAGACCCCATCCACTGTTGCCTCCACCCTGTCAACCGCAACCAACTCCCTCACCAAGACGAGATCCTCGATGAAGAGGGCAGCCACTGTGGCTGACCTGGACTGTGAAGATCCGGATGAAGGCAATGGTGAGAGCTTTTTCTCTCAATAGTTTTCTCTCTATCACACTGCTCTCAATCCCTTTCTCTCTATCAAACTCGGCATCGTAAAATTGACCCGTTGAACTTTGTAGAATCTTTTGATTTTTTTCGCACCGGCTCGGTTGCCAAAGTGGGTCCAATTGGGACTCCCAATGCGGACACTGATTATGAAGATGTTGATACTGACGCACAACCTAGCGACGACAACGATTCGATGCCCGACAGAAATCGTACCTTGCAAGTTTCGTTTAATTTTTGGAACCCTGTAGTTCCACCCGAACCTGAACCTTCTAACAGTAAGAAACGCAAGAAGTCTGGCGCCTCCCGACCTAGCCGGTTCAAGTCCACAGTTCCCAAATACGAGAATTTCAGCCCGAAGATCGCCAATAAACTCGTCATTACTCATGAAAACATTCCCTTTGTCGTTTTCAAGCTCAAATTATTTCAAACCTGCGCCAAGAATTGTCCCTGGGTGTCTGACTCTCTTAAATCAGCGTGGTGTGACCCTGACCAGACTCTCAAAATTCAAGGGTTTATCCACGGTTCTCGTCAACATAAGGCTGTCAAAATGGCCATTGAAGATGAAGATTCTTGCAGCGAATTCTTGGCCCTTGCGTATTCGGTTCCTAGCAGCACGGTCATGGGGTGCAAGATCTTACACAAGAATCCCAAGCTTACTGCAAACGCCAATCAAAACTTCCAAAAGAACGCAGCTAAGGCTCCTTCTTCAGATGCGGATCCTCACCCTGAATCGGACGCCTCGGTAGGTGTAAGTAACCAGAATCCTATTTTCCTTCTTGTAGTCAAGCTAACGGGACTAATTTTCTCAATTAGTCCCGCATCTTGAACCTCGGCGAACGTTACAATGAAAAGTTGTTCACACGGTTTTCAAAGGACTTCAAAGCTGGAGAAAACATCGGACGCCTTATCAATCCAAAAGATCATGACCTTTGTATGATTCTCAACACTGCGCGCATCCGGACATGGGCGAATGATTGGGTAAGTGAATGTCTTTCTTATCTTTTTCATGTTATTTTATCATTCATAAGTCTTTACTCATCCTGCTCCATCCACTTAACAGGCTGACGAGGTACCTGGGGTCGATGAAGTCAACCCTCAGACGAAGCGACCGGAATTCCGTTGGTTTCCTGTGGCTGACTACGAGAAGGAAAAGAACCTTCTTCTCGGTTTATCAGGACCACCTCAGCCCGGTACCAGTTCTGGAACCGTCGTCCACCACAACTATTACGGTCAACCATTTCCTTCAGCTGCTTACCCCCCCTCTCAACCCAATCAGCCAGTCCCCGCGCCGGCAACGTTCCACCCTCCACCACCTCCTCTCCAAGACCCACCTGAGGCCCTTCGATTGTCCCCGCCTCCAGGGAACCCGCACTTTGAAGAGTTCCTCATCTTCGCGGGCATAGACGCCAACAAGAAGAAGACTCGCGACATTTTGTCTGATCAAGGTATTGACTCGTTTAATAGACTTTTGGACCGCCAAACTTACAATTTTGATAGCTTTCGAAGTATGGGGATCGCCTTTGCTCACGCCGATGACCTTCACAAGGCTGTTCCGAAATTTAACCATTATCTCAAATCCCGATGAGATACCACTTGATATCCTTTTCGCCACTCGATCATATTTTTAAAGTTTCATTTTCAATGTTTGTTAACGCTATCCAAAAAACAATGTTCCCCCTAAAAAGATGATATGTTTCTGGCGTCTGGTTTCTCTGTTTTGATATCTACTTAAATTTCTTGTTTATTTATTTATTGGTTGTGTGGTTTGATGTTCAAGTCAATCTTTGTGATCGCTACCAATTGTTTGAGCATTTTGATGTCCAAAGTAATCATGATCCCATCTCGGTTATAAAATTGAAAGCCCTCAACACACGTGCCTCTTGACCATGTCCCCTTGTGAGTTTCTTGGCCGACTTAATGCCTCTGCCCAAAACCTTTGTGTTCATATCTCAGCGCGTTATAGAGAAGGATTTTTTTTTCCCTAAGTCTTTTGCAGCATATCAAAAATATCTTTGGTTCTTTATTTCTCATGTCTTTGGGAATGGAATTTTTTTTTGTACAATTTTGTTCACTTGCCACTTTACAAAGATCTTTTTGGGTTTGGAAAAGCCTATATACGATAGTTAATCATCTCATTATTGAGGCAATAAATTTTGTCACTGGGGTTTGCTCACTGTAAGTCTTTTCGATCGGATCATAATTCTTCATATTCAACATGAAAGGCGAAATAAACAAAGCAAAAGAGTTTGGCTACAAGCAATTTCATGATAATCAAAGATCAACCCCTAAATCCAATAGCCACATACGGCATATAACTTGTGCATGAGGGCACCTGTGAACAAGTTCCAAGTAACATCCATGATGACATCCTCTTTATCTTCAGCCGCGGTTTGGATGAGGATTTGGGTGCGTCGAAAGTAGGATTTGAGCACGCTGAAAGCCTTCTCGATCGGATTGAAATCTGGCGAGTAAGGTGGGAGGTACAAAATTCGGATTCCTCTTTCTGCCGCAAGTTCGTCAATACGGCCCCCGTGGTGGATCCTTGCATTGTCCATCACTAAGACAGAGTTGGCCTCGGGGTATGAATTCATCAACGGAAACTATGCGGTTGACCAGTCAATAAATATAAGCGAGATGAGGGAAAATCGAACTCAAAGTAAGCTTACCAAACGGTGTTTGAGGAACCCCTCGAAATCTCTACGCAGGTAGCTTCCTTCTTGGCAGTCCAGAGCTAATACGCCGCCTTTGAAAATCGCCGGTAGGAGTGAGAACCGTTTGCCCCCACGACTCCAAGGGATTCGGGTGGTCCGTTCCCCTCGTCTAGCGCGTCCAAACTGCCTGCCGAGATGTCTCTCCTGAACTGAGCACTCGTCTGGATGGATCATGTTCAAAGTCAGCTATGCGTTCACAATATAAACCCCAATTTAAAATAAGTGAAAAAAACATTGACCTAGGAAAACAAGCATGTTGGGGTTCAAAGCTCCTACTGCATGTAGATACCTCGCTCTCTTGGAAGGACTCTGGTTAGGGTGCACGGTTCGAGCTTTCTTGACGGTGAGGTGGAGTCGATCCTTCAGATCACTCGCAATTGTTTGTAACGAGACCCATTCGCCGGTGCGTCGATAAACTGCATGGCGATACTTGTCCAAGTACAAAGCAGGATTGCCGGCTAGTAACTCCAACATAAAATCTCTATCTTTGTCATTCAAAGCGGTTTTTCTTCCGATGCGCTCGTAATCTTCAGGATTACGAATTACTGCATAAGTACGGCGGTACAAGGAGTGCCAACGAGAGATTGTTCGCCGGCTGACAGGGGAGATCAAGAGACGTCGGACTTGATCGATCGTTTTCCCTGCGCGGAGGTGCTGCACCGCCAGCACCTTGATACTAACTTCATATGGACCACGTTGTGGGCCTCGCATTGCTAGAAGAGGGATGTGGAAGAGTCAGAACAAAGGTTTGAGTTTGATGGATTAAAAGGAAGAAGAACAAACTGTTGGACAGGTGGTGTGACGAATGGTCTGGGCGAAAATTTTTCCATGCGGCAGAATTTTTTTTTTGATGGGTTGATGGGGGCCGATGCCTGGTCTGTGACGGGGTTTGGTGCTGACGGGTTGTTCAGCCCGCTGCGCTGCGCATCGCCTGTACGCGCCTGTGGCGCCGGGGGAAAAAAGCTTCGAAAAGTGTCACCATGACACGACTTTCTAGAATAGCTGTAATAGGATTCTTTTGGAGTTTATACTCGATGTCTCTTGTTTCTTGCTCAAGGGGTTCATTCTCAACTTGTAGTGTTTGCTTGTTTTATCACGATCGGTTGTTTTGTTTTCTCTCTGTTCTCTCTGTTTGTTTTGTTTTGAGACAATGAGTCAAGACAGATATATGATTCCATTGTGTCTTGCTTGCTTTGGTTTTGAAATCATAGAGAAGGTCTCTATTATTCTGATCTACAACAGTCTACGGTCATGTCAGTATAGATGAGTTCATTGGTTCATCATAAGTTGAGTTCATCAGTTCAGCACAAGTGAATTGACATCGAAAATGTAAGAATTTGAGTCGCCCGGTTCATTTTGTTGAGTTGCCCGGTTGCAAATTGAACCGGGCGATGTTTTACTTAAATCGGGCGACAAATTTGCAGCTATCCGAAATTCGGGCGTCGGGTTTTTTAAACCGGTTGTCAAATAGTGAGCTCCTTTGTGGTTTATATGGAGAGAATGTTGGGTATAGACAAATGGTGTAAATATATTTGTTTTGAAAGGGGTTTATGATCTTTCGTTTAATTGTTGCAAGCTTACCCAATGGGTTGGTATCCTTGTCATTGTTATATGCTCCACCATTGTTTCATTCATCATCAGTATATTGTTCTTTTGGTTTGCATATACAAACTTTTGCAGCACTCTTGTTTGATGAGTTGTTGTACTACCTTCTCTTTCCCTTTTTTGACCCCTACCTCTACCTCTATTAACTTTCTGTCTTTTTCTTCTGGCACTTCCATTTTTGTTGGATCTTCCCTTTTCATGATTTGATAAAATGTGATCTATGTCTTTGTTGAGATTTTCAGTACTTCCACTGCCAGCATTAAAGAGGTTCCCAGATGGGAATATGGGTCCTAGTGATCAGATTTTTTGAAACTGAATTCATATTTCTTTTTGGATGTGTTTTTTATGGCTGAGGTGGCTAGGTATTCAGCCTAGTCTCACCCATTTATTGGTTTAGCCCAGGTGGAATATCTAGGGATGTTAGATTGGGACGGGCTTTTTTCTGTGTTAGCGCTATTGTATTGTCATGTTGCCTTCCTGAAACATGTTTTGTATAAAGAGTTCTATTTTCTTCCTAAACTTTGGTTGTTTCTCTAATGTCACAAATCACAATTGTTTTGGTAGGCATCTCACTAATGCTAGTTCATCTAGGTAGATCTTTATTGCCTCTTTATGCAATTGTCACAAATCACATTTGTTTTGGTAGGCATTTCACTAACACTAGTTCATCTAGCTTTGCATTTCATCCGTTTTGTCCCCGTAGTCTTCAGCATGAATATCACCCCAGGAAAATCAAGGTCATGCAGTGCATACAGGTTGCGCGGTCCTGAATGCATGTCTGGACCTGGTGCACCTGTCAGGCATGCAGGACTCATCATCCTGTGTGCACTCTGTATCAGTCATACCAATCACATGTATTTGAGTACGTACTGAAATGTACATGTCACATAGCTATCAGTTGCTGGCACAGTGCAGAACTTATAACTCTACAAGGGTTATACAGAGTGTGAAGGGTACAATCTGCAAGTAATGGCTATACAGAAAGGGTCTAAGGACTGCCCTCCTAAGACAAGACCAGAAAAAAGAACTTATGTTGAATTGAGTACTGATAAGGCACCAGAGAGAAGTATCTTTAAAGGACCAAAAGCACACAGATCTTAACTCAAAAAGCACTATTTGATTTCTTTCAACACTGCTATAGTGTTATTCCAATATGATAACTAAGAAAAAAAGCATATCTTTTTGATATTATTCCCAATAAGTCTTTTTGACTACAACACAGGCCTAAACCAAAGTAAATTTCTTGTTATATTTGTAATAAAGGGGATATTTAAGTGACCAGGTACTGCTAAAATGAGTTTATAATGATAAAAAACTAATCAATTTTGACCAAAAACCCCTGGTAACCCTCTGATGACGTCTTTTAATGACTTTGTTACTAACAGATGATGCAATTTACACAGCCAAAAGTGATCAATGATGCAATTGGATGTTACACAGTGCCTCTTATGATGACTACAGGTGATTTTTTCCTCATAATCTGGCTGAAAACCTATTTTTGAGGTTACAGGTTTTTTCAAATGATGTCCATTTTTTGATTACTAATATGCATCTTATAGATCTTGTGATGCGGATTAATAATTGGCCCCATATCATCTGCTTCTAATAAATGATGAGTGAGTTATTGAGTTGTGAAGTTAAGGTTTTTGTATGTAAATGTTGTTACATGTATGCAAGTATATGTAAAATTTGAAGTTCACCCCAATTTCTTATTTGTCTTATATCTTTCTTCACATACCTCTGTTACTAATGGTTGAAGGTTTTTAAATTCTGTGATCAATGCTTCTGCGTTGAATGAGATATATACCATCCAATTTGGACATCATTTGACATCTGTAATAAGCTGCAAACCTACATTTTTGACAAAATTTGCACCTTTCCTCCCCTTTACACAGCCATTACTAACACTCTATTGCTCCTGTAATGTTAAATCATCATCTATAACCCTAAAGATCCAGTAAACCCCTCTTGGTAACCTTAAATATTACTGATACCGCCATTACATATGTAAACTACCTGTAAACCCTAGTTTACCAACTTCAAAAAAGTACTGTTTTCTTAATAACTTCCATTCCTCCTTATCAATCATATTAAAGTTGTTGCTGTATAATATAATGCTTCTCTTCCATATTCTGACCTTGCAATACCCATAAACCTAATATCACTACCCTCAAAACCATTTCCAAGTCTGTATACCTATATTTTCAAGTTGTTCTTATATTTTCTTTCTTTTCTTGATAGTTGATGTTGATCTTAATAATTTGTTTGAAATAAGATGACCTAATAATTATGTACTGTGCAATATATGAGCCTTAAAGAGCTTCTATTGATCAAATTCCACCTGCTCAAGTTTTTCTTTGCACTGACACCTTTCTGATAACTTTGGTAAACTACTATGATTAATGTTTCTGACTGATCCCATAAGTTTATCAACACAGCGGTTTGAATTGCACCGTTCTTGTAGGGCCCTCACACATGTCACTGGTATCACTGGCAGTGGTGTGCTTCATGAAGACATGTCATGTAGCTGTGACATGACCCAGGGTGTGGGAATATATTCTGTTTTCAACATGACCACACAACCTGTATTCACTCCATGACCTCAATTTGCCTGGGGTGTATTGAGATTTATGAATTCAAATCTGAGGTGTATGTACAGAACTGTGAAGGTGATTTTTTTTGTCTTGTATTGCCTGTCTTCTGGGAGGCCAGGCATTGTCCTCGCCCTGTGTACTTCTAACTTAACTAAGTACCTCCTCAAACCGTGCACGTCCCCCGGAGCTTGCGGAGGAGGGACTTACAACTTATACAATCTTTTGGCTTGATACCAATCTGGTATTCACGACTTTCAGTGTTTTTTCATCAAAATCAACACTGCAGCATTTCCTATCAACAACTTGGAAATTCTGAACACACTGTCCTTTGCAGATGCATGTTGTACATAATAGCCCTCACTTTCTACTTGCCTTGATAAGAAGATATCTGCTTGAGGTGACAGTGAAGAGCCACAAGTTTTTGAGCCAAAATTAGAGGACTGTGGATGCTTCTCTCTGTCTCTGACAAGGATGGCAGAGAGATTATGCGTTAGCAGAGAGAAATCAAGACTCTTGTGTGTAAAGTGACTGTAATTGCTAACTTAACTAAGTCCCCTCCTAGTGTCCGGGGGAAAAAATGCAACAAACCCCGGAGGCACGGAGGGGACTTACATGCTATGTCTGATTTCTTGGTGACAAGGGAAATGACCTTTTGGTGGTAGAAAAGGGTCCCAAAATAAAAGTTTTTTTGACAATTATGAATTTTCTTGTAATTCTCATATCATGTGCGCCTGCTTCTTGCGCACCTTTGCATCTACTCAGATTTCAATCCCTTTCCCAAACGCAAAAGTTTTTATTGGGCTCCAAACAAGCTCTTCTTGAATTCTCGATTTCAAATCTGCTGCGAGGTTACAACTGTTGTGGCCCATATGTAATCTTCAAAACAGATTTGGAATCCATCAAATATCACAACCCTTGACAATCCAAGAGCATCAGACCCATACTGGGCCTCTCCCCTCGTCTCACAGGACCTTCTCTGTGTCAACCACGTAGAAAATAGCCCTGTGATGGACATGTAGACCAGCAAGGCTTGCTTGGCCATGACTTTGCCTTTAGAGGCAGGAAGGATCCTGATAGTGTTGATGTGTTCAAGTATTAAATGTATCACTGTTTACCTTGTTTTGGTCTTGCCTGCCCGTCTGTTCCCTTCAATATTGTCACTACAATTTCCTTGCATATCCTTTTACTCTTTCAACTCTTTCACATATCAACCAACTTGCATCAAAATCATTTGGCTGAAATTTCCAATATGTCATCTACCAACATACCAACAGCTGCTAGTGAGGATGCGCAACAAGCCCAACATGAGCTTGATGGACACAAAGACCTGAACCACGAAGCAAAAGCAAGATCCAAAAATCATACACTTGACATATGTGATTACATCCAAAAGCTTGGATCAAATCCCAAAAATTTTTTACAGAACTTACTGGATTCAGATAAACCCAAGATTTTCAAGAGGCGTCAGTTCTGGGGCACCTCTACAGGTTGGGCTTCAACTGAGGAGATTTTGCTCAGCATCAAGAGACAAATCTTGTGCGGTCCAGATCGCACTGGACCAGCAAGATGGAACCACTTCATTCTGACAGAGGTGAACAATTTTCCTTGAGGGCGGACATGCTCCTGAGTCCTCATGGTCCTCTATACTGACATGCCTGTGGTTCTCTACAGGCTCAGGCAATTGTCAATCAAGAAGAGCTACCACGAGGTGCAGCCCCCAAAGGAGGTTTCTACAGTGCAAACAAACTCGATGAATCATTCTTGGACACTCCAGCTGAACAAGACCGTGCAAAGCTCATTTGCCAGAGTATGCCATTCCTCCATGCTTTGATATACTCCAAAATCACAGAAGCCAACGTAACTCGGGAAAAAAATCGAATCAACAATGCATCGACAGATACCAGCAACAGCACTAGTGTAGACCAAAGTGAGAGCGCTGGTCATGAAGTAGACTTTGCTGAACATCTTGAGGGGGTCTCTCATTCGGTTCAAATGGACAACACCAATCTAGACTCACATCGACTCAGAGAAGTAAGCAGTTACCTAAAATGACCACTTGACCAACCGGTTTTACCATGCTGACTCATGATGTTAGATTCCAATTGTAGTGTTATCCATGATAGCCTTCGCCTGCAACAGAAGATTCAATGGGCTCCAATTACAGAACTCCCTGTCATTTGTCGCATGTGGAGTCTCTGACCGGGTGAATGACTATCTTCACTTTATTGGATTAACCTTGTCCAGACAGACAGCTCTGTCTGCCATGGATACACTCGGGGTTGCCGCTCAAAAGTCCATCAAGGACTTATGTGCTCGGCCTTACACCATCCGCCCATTACTAGTACTGGATAACATCAACATTCAGGCTCGTGTTCATGATCCGCGCACCGAATCGACCACCAAGATGTTTCATGGTTCATACGTATATTCACACGTCATTCCAGACCATCTACTCAAAGAAATCGACCCAGTGGATGCCAGTGTTGCAAACCTTTGAAAGTGTATCCGCCAAAGCCAAAAAGAGCAGTTCGAGATATATTCTTTGCTGCCCACTGTGGATGAAAGCAAACATTGGACTAGTGTCCTCAAATCCCAGCTCTCGCAAGCTCTGCTTGATTACGTACTCAAGAAAGACACTCCCGAATACGAGTGTTCTAAAAGTGATTTAACCACCGCACCCCCTTGCATTGACCAAATCATGATGTATACGCCAAAGATATTCATGCTGAAAATGATGAGTGCTTCTGACAACTCGGCGTCTGGAGTCGCCGAGATGCTTACTCAGTGTAACAAGCAGACTGGACACAATCCGTCCACTTTCAGCCAGTGCCTCCAAGTCATTGAGGGCGACATGGGCACCTGCCTGAATTTCGAATCGCTGATACGTCAAAGATTTCCAGCTGGGCATCAAGAAGAGGCTCTACAGAACGTCCTTAACCTCCCGGGCCTATCACATACTCTTTGGAACATTGTGAGTAAGATACTAAGTCACCACTGGGGTGATCCAAATTACAGCTCAAACACCGGTTTACATAGGACAGCCGCCGCCCTCGGAATGAAAACGGACAAGCAACCATCGCAGCAAGATTTCAACTCGTTGATGCAAGTCATCCACAAAGGTCACACAGCAACAATGTTCTTCTTGTTGAAGTATGTACCAAAGCAATGTCTTATGTGTCCCCAAACTCATGTGTGACCTGACTTTTTTTTGAATGTTCAGGCAAACTATCGAAGCTTGGCCAAACGAGGTGAGGCTGGACTCGCGCAGGGTAGCCCAATCTATTGTGGACTCATGCTATGACAAGTACTTCACTCGTCAATCTTTGCTTGATGCTTCCAAAGCAGGTGACTGGTCTATGTATAATATCACTGCCAGCATAGATGCCTCGGGTTGAGAAATCCGAGGCATCATCGGAGGCAAATCCTCCGACAAACCTTGTCCGAGGTATTTGCCCGAGGTATTTTTTTGCCCTGAGAATTACCTCGGATCAAAACCTCGGGAAGCTTCTGTCCGAGGTTTTGCATCCGAGGATACCTCAGATTTTGTAATCCAAGGTAAATATGTTGGTGGTGTATGCGCCTTAGACTTCGCGACTTCGCCTCCATTGTCAAGGGTGACAACGCGATGAGAGCCGGCGACATCGGTAAAGTTATGTTGATGTGGAAGAGGTGGTCTATAATGGCTCAGGGGACTTCTGGCCTCTCGCATTATGCCATTCATCTGCCCCGTTTGATCTTGATACTTGAAAAGAACTTACACTACGCCAGATCACTAATTTACCACTGAGTTTAGAAAATTGAAACTGTAGAAAAATATCACCAATACAGGAGAGGTCAGAAAAATTTGAAAAAATAATGATTCCATTCATGGGTGCTGTCCCCTAATTTTGCATATTTTTGCATATTTTTGCCATGATTTTTGAAGTCTTCCCAAAGCAAAATGCTCACAGGGGATATTATGTCAGAAACTCAAATTTGGTCCAAAACTAGCAATATTTGGGCAAAAACCTCCAAGCACAAAGATATGAGTATTTTTGTTCAATCATCTGAACACTTGCAATTTATGGAAGCCACATGATGGCTCTACAAGGTTTATTAAGGTGCTGAAGCCATTGTAGTAATGGCTTCTATGCTTATATATGGTTCCTGCTGTGTACATCTCTTGATATATCTCACCCATTCTTGGAGACACACAACTTTTTTGTGCACCCAAGCTGTAGAGCCAGAGTGGCATTCAGAATGTCAAGACACTACATGTTTTGGAGCAAAATTGATGATTTTGTTGGTGTTGCAAGGTCACTGTGTCTCTACCTGCCAGTTTTGGACCAAAATTGGGTTTCTGAAATTATTTGCATTGTGGTTGTAAAAATATGTAAAAATATGCCAGATGATTGGAATGCACCAAAGGGCCCAACCAATTTTTTTTCATATTTTTCTGACCCCTCCCAGCTTTTCCATAATTTTCTATGTCTGCTTAATTTTCTAAACTCAGCGGTAAATTTTAAATTTGGCGTAGTGTTACCCAGCGCAATGGCAAAAGCGATCAAACATTTGCTTCTCATTCCAACCGGTGGCCGAGATGGCCACTGGGTAGCAAAGGACTTTTATCTTGAGATTCAAAATTATTGGCTCAAGTATTTTTTTAACAACTCTGTATGTATGCATCCAATTCTTTATTTGACAATTGGCATAACATTGCTGACATTATACCTCTTGCCCAAAGGGACAAGGAACCAAGATCAATCGGCTGATGGAAAGGTTTTCCATCATCATACCACTGGTGAGCTCAGTTTATCCCCACATAGATGTTATAAAAAACTCCAATTGATACGGTGACATATTTCAAAAAGCTACGGAAATAAATTCAACAGATGAAACAGTGTTCTGGCCTCAAGGACATCCATCAAACAAAGCCTCATTGCATCACCCAGGCGTCAACGCAGTCCTTCTTGACTATGGCGCAAGTTCACATGTGTGATGTAGCGATTCCAACCAACAGCAGAGATACAAACAATAATGACAAGGTCGATGATATCGAAACCCTTGGAATAAGTAAACTTAAACTCATCTTGAAGGAGGAATCGAGGAAAAGAATTCCTTCGCGTTTCATTTGGGGATCTATGAAAGAGAGGAACACTGCTGTGGATGAATGCTTGGCGTCGGATGAAGATTAGTTTGTTTTGACTGACCTCGCTTCCCAGGAGTTGTTGCCGTTGTTTCAACTTTGAATATTTCTCGGCCTGTTTCTCCAGAGCCTTTTGAGTTTGGATTTGCTTGCGCTCGGCGATGGCGGCCCTTTTCTCATTGATTGCTAGCTGTTTTAGTTGATTTTGCTCTTTATGTTCCTCTTCAATCAGATGTGCATCAAGAATCCCTTGTTCAAGTCTTATTTGTTCTTCTTCAAGTTGTGCTTGATGCTGGAGATAAACTGGAGATTTCATCCACATGTCTACACAATCATGTACCAGTGTAAACTGACCTGGAAGTGTCTCACCTCCTAAGATTTCACGGATGAATACACCGTTGTGGATTGCCTCATAATTTTTCACCACTTGCCACGCATCTTCACGATCAAACAAAGCATCTGGTAACATATGAGAAGCATTTGCATATGTATCTCGAAACATACCAGCAAATTTCCCAAGGAAGATCACGACGAGGTCAATCATAGGAACACTAAGTCGTATTGGGTTGGTTTTCTTGCATACAAGAGGGACATTGGCTGAGAACTTGCGCTTGGTGATTTTTTTGGGTAGGTTGAATATGCTGGCATCTTCAGTGTGTGAAGGTGTAGGCGCAGAGGTCATGAGACTATCAAACTCGTTGGCACGTGTAGATGGAAGCAAGCGTAGGATCCGAGCGCAACCTTGAGGATCACATTGGGAACACCTACAAGGTGTTATATTTTCTTTTTGCTCGCGTTCAAGTTCACCTAGATATCCTGGATCCAACAGGGAGACCAGTATGTAGCCTTTCCTAATCGCTCAGGTCCAGCGAGCAGAAATGTAAACCCTCCATTGACTGACATAAGTGTTTGATCAACTCACAAGCTATCAACCAAATAGGCCGCTTGAAGGCAACAAGGTGCCACTCAAAGAGCGTGCATTCAATCTTCATCCAACATATAGGGGCCGACGTTGAACTCGCCCGGTGAGTTTTTTCCTGGAGTCATAGTAGGCTGAACAAAATGAATTACTAGGCCATCATGGCCACCACACCCCGCTCTGCCGGCCATTTGATTTGACTCAGCTGGGTCCATCGTGCCCAAAATAATCACTACCCTCCCACGTGTCCAATTCTGACCCATCTTGAGGTCAGAAGTACACGACAAGATTGGAAATCTCCCTGCGCCATAATCTTCCACACGTGTAAGCTGGTCTTGATCACCGGTTACTGAGTGATATTGCCTGATATAAGTACTGTCGCCTTTACAAGCGTCGTTGGGGTCACCACGTGCTTTACAAACACCGTTGATTACGGTTCCGGTGCCATTCCAAGTGCCCGAGTATATCAGCATTGGAGTGATATCTTCATCTGATATCACAGATTTTGGAGCGAATAAAAATTCAAGATCCTCCGCCGTCTTTAACGGTCAAGTAAGATAGATACGAATGAAACAGTTCTCCGGACGAGTGAGCTCTCCCTGGATCACCGTCATATGTTTTGGCAAGATATTGAGGCTTGACTGTATTGCCTTGATTGGTGACGGCCGACAAGTCGCAGACATCAGCAGCACTGGGACTCCATCGGTGGCCATAAGCTGCTGCCCGAGGTTGCCATAAGATGACCTAAATAGGCCAACATCTTCGGGGGTAACATGTTTAGAGAAATTTCTTGATTTCCCGCTAGCCTGAAGGCCCCAGAGGTATATACAATGAGCTTCATTGACTACTTTTAATATAAGATGACGCTGAAAGTCCTTGCTGTGATACAAGGTTTGAAAAGCCTCGCTATTAAGGAAAATCTCTGGGCTCTTTTTGAAAAATACAACTGTCAATTCGTGAGAAAATCCACTATTGGTGTCAAGGATTACTGACCAAGTAGATGAACAAATAGGCATGTTGCTTCAATTTCGCCAACTCTTCTGGACCAAATGTGGTCTTAGTGAGATTAATGGCAGTGATCCCAATGCGACTCTTTTCCAAGACCTGAGATTGGAAATCATAAGTAGATCCTGTCAGAACTTGCATGATACAACATTCTCCAAAGTTTGGTGAAACTGACCTGATTGTTCCCGAGTGTGTCCAGAGGATTCAAAACTAGAACTGCAGGTTTTTTGACCTTGGCAAACATGTGGAAGAACAACTCAGGAACTCAACTCTTTCCGGATCCCGTTCCAGCCAATAGAAAGGTATGGTCCCCGTTTATCAGGCTGACCCTAGAGTTGATTTGAACCCGTGTTGGTTTTTGATCCAGGTACTTCTCCCCAAAGCAGATAGACACTGCTTCTTGCTGCTCCGCTGTGCTGGACTGCAGCAGCTTTTTAGTAAGTGTGGGAGTTTCAATCTTCAAAGCTGGGGTTGATAAACCAATGTCTAGGATGTCGGGGAGCTTGCTATATTTTTCCAAGGAACTTCGCATACAAATTTTTGGCTGTGACATGTTTTCTGAGGTTTGACCTTGATGTCAAGACAGCCACAATCCAGAGACAGCATCGATGAAATTCCAACACGCCTGGCTCCTTTTGTGTTTTTCACGTTTCACATATAGATATGTTACATATCTTGTACTATTAGCCGCAGTTGCAACTTTGAAACTTCAAAAGACCTTGTTTGGAGCCCAATAAAAACTTTGGCGATTGATAAACCACGCCGACCTGAAATCACATATGACACCGGTTTTCCTTAGGTCGGATTCCTCTGGAAGCTGTACAGGTAATATACAGGTGTACATTGCCTTCAAACACCTTAAAGGGCTGTACGCTGCCTGTAAAGGCATCCGTAAGAGTCTGACACCGGTTTTTCTGATGGGAAGTAGGCGTCATCCCATTGGGATCGTTTTGAAGCTCTGATCAGAGAGCTGACATTGTGAACTACAAGTGCTTGTTCCCCTTGAGACCCCTTGCTATGAAACTATGCCTGTAAACAATTGAGTGAAGAAATTTGCAAGTCTGCTCGGCTTGTGATCCATCCCCTACAAACCACAATTCCTCAATATTTCACTTCAACCATCAAGACCAAGTAGCTATTCAGGTTTGAGTGTTTATCACGATCAGAAAATCAAAGTTGTGATCTAATGTCCTCAAATATATATCCAAATCATGATTCTTACAATAATCATCACCTTCTTGATCAATTTATCCCAGACATTGCTTCATCACAGCTAACTCACTCTTATCCGTCTGATTACTACTTCTGTAATCAAATGAATGCGCCAATTGCACAATTTGGACATGATAATTCAGCACCTTATAATTCAAGTACTGCGGCACTATCTCACCACCCTATTTCCAGTGTACAGATTCACACCTCAAACAACAACAATGACCTGAATTTAGGACTTGAAGACCTGATGGAAATGGATGGTGAAACAGATGATGATGAGAACAACAAAGACAATCCAGAAGGAGAGGTGTCAGATGATGAGTCGGAGAAAGATGATAATGAATGGGGGGGATTGTAAGTGTACCTGCTCTTGAATGTATAATGAGTTTGAGTTGATCCTGTGTTTATTGTTGTCAGATACAACTGATGATGAAGAAAGTGGTCAAATTGATGGAGACTGGCCTCCTCAAGGTATGTTCAACCTCCGAGAAGTTTGGTTTTAAAACTACACCCGCCTGATATATGTCTATGTCTAATACCTATAACCTATTAGGAGTTCAACCAGAACGTGAACTGCATCCCCCGCGTGAAGGCAAGATCTTCAATTCCAAAGAGCTCGGTCAACAATACCTGGAGGCTGTCGCAAGGCATCAAGGTTATGCCATTGTTATCAAGTCTGACAAAGGTCCCCATCGCCAGAGCCGATACTTCTATTGTACTCGTGGTCATCAGACAACGAAACGTGCTGCAAAGGCATCTGCATCTGTTCAACTTCATAAAGCATCGGGCACATCAAAGTCGGAAAAGGACACGAAAAAACCACGAAAGAGTAGCACAGCCAAATCTGGCTGTGAGTTTGGAGTATCTCTCAACTACTGGAAAAAGCCAGGTCATTGGAGAGTCAAAGTTCAACATGCTCGTCACAATCACAAGCCGTTCAAGAGACCAAGCGACCTACCTCGCCTGCGCCGTTTCACACTTACAGAGGAAGGATTAATGGATGATTTATCAGAGGCTAATGTCCGTCCTCGAACCATTCGGCTCATGCTTCCGGGAGACAGCGCACATCGACCAATGCGAGACATATACAATCAGAGAGCCCGCTCTCGAAAGACTGAACTCAAAGGAACAACACCCATAGTGACTCTGATCAAACGACTTCGGGAAGAAAACTGGTTTTACTCAATGAAGCTTGGACCAGATGGCACCGTGGAATCCCTGTTTTGTGCTCATCCGACAGCAATCAAAATGGGTCGTCGCTTTCCGTATTGTTTTGGCTTAGATTGCACATACAAGACCAATAAACACCACTTGCCTCTCTTACACATTGTTGGCTCGACTTGCTTCAATTCGTCCTTCTTGCTTGCTTTCTGTTTCATGAACAAAGAAGATCGCCAGGAGTACACATGGGCACTTGAACAGCTTCACCAACTCCTCCAGCCCCACGCCAATCAACCAAAGACCTTTGTGACCGACAAAGAACAAGCACTCATTGGAGCGATATCCGATGTTTTTCCGGGAAGCAATCATATCTTGTGTATGTGGCATATCAACAAAGCCATCTTAACCAAATGTCAATCTATCATTACAAACAAAAAAGAGTGGGACGAATTTTATGATTGCTGGCATTCCTTTGTAGATTCTCGCACCAAAGATGAATTTCATGCTAATAAGACCCAACTGGTCAAGATTGCTCAGCGTCATTCACACACAATTGTTCAGTATCTCGAGTCAAATTGGTTTCCAATTGTAGAAAAGTATGTGAAGATGTTTGCAAACAATTTCCTCCATTTTGGAAACCAGACAACTTCGCGTGTTGAGGGCTCTCATCACTTTGTCAAAAGCTTCCTTGAAACTTTGGTTCAGGACCTACTAGCTTGCTTCAAAGCTTTCAAACTAGCAGTCAAACATCAAAACACCGAGTTTGAATGTCAGCTATCCAATGAAATTCAACGGACACTCAACAACATCAATGAATGCTTTAGTTTATTACACACCGAATTATCTCAATACGCAATTGGATTGGCCCATGAGCAGCTTATACTCATTGGAAAGCCAAATCGAAAACCATGCACCAAATCATTCTCAACCTCATATGGTATTCCTTGCTCACATCAAATAGAAGCCTACATTGTCCTCGGCCAGCAAGTTCCAATTGAAGCCTTTCACAACCAGTGGCGACTTACTGCTGATCCAATTCCAGAATCCTTGGAGGCCTTGAAAAACGAGTTACAAAGCAAAGCTGAAAGTCTATGTAATCTTCCTGAAAATGCACTACGACGAGCATATGATGAACTCACCAAAGTTCAGAGTGGTCAATACGAGCTTGTACCAGTCAGAGCACCTGAAACCAAGATCAACACACGAGGTCGCCCAACTGGTTCCAAGAAGAACTGGTCCAAGTCTAAATCAACACAGCGAGATCCTTCAGGTTTTGAGTACCTCAAAGCTCCCGAGCCAAAAGCTACCGAACCAAAGGCTCCTAGACCAAGAGCTCCCCCTAAGTGTAGTAAGTGCAAAAGCTCTGGGCACAACAAAAAGAAGTGCCCACTCGTACCTCAACTGCACGAACCAACTTTGGCAGAACTTCAGCTGGATCCAGATGCAGATACACCAATCAATATTACCGATGTTGATCGATCAGCCACTACATTACGTCCTGAACTTGAGAATGGCAATTCAAACTTAAATTCTGATAACCGACACAGATTCGATTGGGAAGAAGACGAAGACAATTCAAACTCAAATTCTGATGCCCAAAACAGATCCGATTGGGAAGAAGACAATGACAATATACCAAAATGTCCTTTCTGCGATGACCCACTCCCATCACAGCCCTCACCAAAACTTCACAGTCTGATGCAAATGCTTCTCGATCGACCAAAGGCAAAGAAGACCCCTTGACCCGGGAATCCTGATGCAGTCTCTCTTCCGGTAAGTCTTATTTCGGTCAACCAACACTCTCACATCTCTTTGTTCTTAATGTAACACCAATCATTCTAATCAACACATGTTTAAATTTCATCAGATGTCTGAGACCATCGCATTCTGTGTGATGCATGGTGCTGAGTAAAAATACATCCCCATAGGGAAACAGAATGGTTGGCCTTCATCAATCAATTTTGACGAACTCTCTAGGTATGTAAATAACTCGATTTGTGAGTATCACTGTCATATGGCTTCCATATGGAATTTCTAACATCCATTACCTATTTGTGATACCAGTCGTGTAGAGAAATTTGTCCCTGATCTGCAACATATCATCAATCACCAAATTGACAGCACCTTTTTGAATGGTGCACTGCAAATCTTGCAGAGTCACGGAGCACGTCGAATGGATAGTGTATGGCACGGAGATCTCACATTTGAACTTGAACAACCAGGGTAGTGAGTATTGTTCTTCAAGTCAGTTTCTCATTTGATTCCAAGCTGATGTTGGACTGTAGCTATGGGGGCAGAGGCTTAGAAATCATTTATCAAACACTTCATTCGCAATTCCTGCGCCCCCAAGCTCCGAATCGACTCCTACACGCAAAAGCAAAGCCTCTCAGTCCTGAAACCTGGGTCCGGACAGTTTTGATTCCCGAAGTTTCTTTGAGACTGATCGCGGACGATCTAAAGATATCGATCTCGGATCCTAAAGTTAAAGATACACTTGAAAGCTCTCGAGCATATGGGATGGCTATATTTCCAGCCGAGGATGATCACTTTTGAAATTACAAACATCGAAGGACATCAAAGGACTTATGATGAACTTTTGTACTCAACAAGTCCTTGCACTCGCTGAAAGGAACCTATTGAGGTCTTATACAATCTGATCCTAACATATACATATTGTACATAGAATGAATCGAAATACATAAGGGCCGTTCTCCGCTTTTGCTGGTCAACTTGAACTTCAAAGATAACACCAATACCTATTGATACCCATTGATTATCATATGTGTCATACTCTATGTTGACTGTGCTTGACTGTGTCTACCAACTGTGAGTCGATGTAACAAAGCTTGACAAGGGTCTGACAGCAAATTGCTTGATTTTTGGGGCAAACCTCGGTCAAGCTGTTGGAGATCGTAAATCAACGATTAAAGTGTTTGAAAACGAGCCAAAGACCGTACGATCTATTACGCTGAGATCTAGACTCGGCGTCACACACTGTAGGCAAGTCGGCGTCAGCGATCATAATCATGACACCCACTTTTACACACTTCATGATGGCAGAAGCCGGCTTCAGAAAGCATCAGAAAGCTCCTGAAGCCTTTACAGGAAGTTCTGGACTGTATAACTTCCAGAGGAATCCGACCTAAGGAAAACCGGTGTCATATGTGATTTCAGGTCGGCGTGGTTTATCAATCGCCAAAACTTTTGCGTTTGGGAAAGGGATCAAAATCTGAGTAGATGCAAAGGTGCGCAAGAAGCAGGCGCACATGATATGAGAATTACAAGAAAATTCATAATTGTCAAAAAAACTTTTATTTTGGGACCCTTTTCTACCACCAAAAGGTCATTTCCCTTGTCACCAAGAAATCAGACATAGCATGTAAGTCCCCTCCATGCCTCCGGGGTTTGTTGCGTTTTCCCCCCCGGACACTAGGAGGGGACTTAGTTAAGTTAGCTGTAATTGCAGCAGTCTCAGTTACCAAAATCTCAAATTTTGTTTTTTGTTTTTTTTTCAACTGATGATATAACTGTTTCTAGGATAGCTATAGAAATTCTGAGGAGAGCAAAAGTTCATAAAAACATGCTTCTATAAATTTCATATAGGCATGATGGAAGGTTTATTGTGTATAAGGGGGTGAAAATGGACGCTGGAGATAGCTCCTGCCAAAGTGAAATTTGTATCAAGCCAAAAATCATTGATAAGTTGCAAGCCCCCCCTCCGCCTAACTTAACTAAGTCCCTCCTCCAATCGCAGGCATCCTCTGGAGCCTGCGGAGGAGGAACTAACTTATCGGCACTTTTTAGCCTGATTAGAATCCCAAATTTTGGATTTTCAACAATATGAGATCAAATTTGCCTTACTCCGTCCATCATGGACTCCCTGAAAAATCTGAACTGAACAAAATATTCTCACACATCTTGTACATAGTCTTCCAGCAAAAGATACATCAGTGATTTGTAAGTTCTTGCTTTGATCGGAGCAACAAAAAGTGTAACATTTTACCTGATCAATTGTAGAGCTGCGGAGACAGTTGGAGGCAAAAGATGTTTCGAGCCATGTTTGACTCACCTACACATGTGTATGTACTGTCTTTGCAGCAAAAAATAAATAAAATGAAATAAAAATACAATTTGAAATTTACCTTGAGGTGCTCAAGGCCCTCAACTGCAAAACCTCTTGAGAAGGATCTGAAGAGGGCAAAAGCTGGGGAAGACTTTGTTCTATAATCTTTCCTAAAAAAAATGACGGCTTTGTTTTGTGCAAGACCGTATAATTTTGGATGGGAGATAGCCTCTGCCAAACCAAAATCTAATCAGGCTAAAAAGTGCTGATAAGTCGTAAGTCCCTCCTCCGCAGGCTGTGGGGGACGTCTCTGCAGGGGTTTAGGGGCTTGTGTTAAGCTGGCGTGTACTTGGACTCATACACCGTGTAGCCCATCCCAATGGAACTCACAGATGATGTCGTGCCTTTGGCCATCAACATAGATAAACCACATTTGCTACCATGTATGGTTGCTCTTTATTTCTTTGCATGTTGTAGTGCAGATACCCATTTTTCATCTCTGTAACTAGAATGTTTAGACTTTCTGACATAGGTGGTGGGCACATATGTGCAACATATCCCTTTGAGAGAATCATGATTTTAAAGCCTCTAGAATGATTTCATGCGGTGCTCTGGTCCCTGCACAGTCGGTGAGATTTATCTTGATGCATGTGGTAAACCAGATCAACCGGAAGATATAGAATTTGGGGTCATTAACAAGAAGGTCAGGCTTCTAGAGCATGGCAAGGCCTGAAAATGAAGTAGCAAACAATTGATCACTGAGTGATAACATACATTTTCTCTCCAAGGAACAAGATGGAGATGATACTCCTTTTCCTTGACTACTTTTTTCCGGCTTCAATTCAGTCCAGCAAGAAACAGTCGGTCATTGCAACTCATGGTTCAAATGTAAAATTCAAAACCAAGGCGAATCACACCAAAAGGTGTGATTGGATCACAGTCTCAAAGAGATATCCACTCTTGCAATTTCTGATCTCAGTCCTTAACTTAACCTGTGGGAAACCGCACGAGGGCTTCTCACTAACATAGTCCCAAGTTTACATCACCACTTTACATGTAGTCCTCTCATTCTAGAACTTCAAGCTATCAAAGTCGATGTTCTCCTTGCCTCACAATGACAAGCTCTTCTTTATCTATCACTCCATAGCATTGATCATTATATCTTCCTTCAAAGAAGTTGAGTCTGTTGCCTTGTTTTCACCTAACCAAATAGAATCACAAAAAATAAACATTATAAAGGTTCACAAAACCCACTAGCCCATTCTCAGAAAAGACAACAGAAAACAGAATGAATAGATTGACATGCGTAGATGCTTTCAAACAAAACAGAAAAATGAATTGAAGACCAAATGATGATCTTTGAAAACGAGAAGTAAGAGAAAGAGAAATATAGCCAGTAAATTGATCACTTCTTCTTCCACCAATTTCGAAATAATTCTACACGATCTTCATCAAATTCAAATGAACTAGTAGGATTTGAAGTTGAGAAATTTGCACCACGGTCTCCAACTGAAGAACATAATTGACAATATGAAGTCTGGGTTTTGTTGGATCGAAGATGAAGATAAAGAAGAGGTAAGATAACCCCGACTATGAGTAAGGAGATCGGTAAGGTGACGATAAGGATTTGGATACCTCGCTCGTGAGCTGATGATACAGGGTCACAGATCTGGGTTGGTAACCATATATCTTGGGTGACTATCCTTGATGCCGGGATTGAAGTTATCATACTGGTGATTAATGGAATTAGATTCGAGTGATGCCCTTGATTTTTTCTCTATAGCACACACTATATAATCAGGAAGTGTATCAGATGAGATGCGAGAAGATGATTCCAATAAAGATGGCAAGCTGAAGAAAGATACTATAAGTCGAACAATGCGTACACTTTTTACACGAGGATTGTTCACTTGAGTGCGATCAACGCTTTTGAAAACTTGGAACTTGAGTTGAAAAGTGAAGGGCGAAGTTGTGAGATGGGTTTTAATCCCCCGTGATCATGACCAGTGCAAGTAGCGGTTCCATTGAGATAATCCTTTGTAATTGCAACATCTTACTTTGTTTAACGTCTTAGAAAGGTTTATCTCTCGGTTGAATCAAGATATGTCATTTGTAACCTCATCCTGCAATTTTCGTACCTGATGCGTTACTGTCCAATACGATAATCCTTGGTTCTATCGGCATCCGCTTTGCTACAAAGGATAGGCAGCAGAGTCTGTTGGACGATCTGCCACCCGGTTCGCTACTAATTCGGAACCACCCCTGAGGCTTTGTTCATCCGTCTCCTTGTTTAGAGACACAAGGGATAGTCATGTCCTGGAGTGCTCAAGAAACGCACCAGAATATCACAATAACAAGCATATTAACTGTGATTGAAAGATTACAGAAAACAGATCTCAAGGGAGACATAAAAAAGGCTGATACATAGTCTATCCTGTCACAATCACTGCCATGGAGTATAAGAAGTCCATATGACATAGCCTGTAGGAAAATGACAGACTATCAGTCTCAGAAAACTAGTTTTAGTCTATTTGATCGCCATCCTTCTCATGAAAATTGCTGCGTCTACACACAGAGATAGGATCAAGACCTTGATTTCTGAAATTCAAAAGATTTGGTTGAGAAAACGATATAACAGATAACAGATCCAGCCGTGTTCATGCCGCGGAAATTCTGACTGCAAGATGATTATATTTGTGATGTGTACAAGTGTAGAGCCCAAGAACTGAAAAACAAGTTTCGGTGCATACCTCTATAGGCGCATTCGGCTGACGTGCCTCGGGCATTGCAATGTATAAGGTTATCATGCATGATTTTGCATTTTGCCACCTTTTGATTCGCTCACTTGAGGGGACGAGATATGCAACATCTTGCAATTTTTAAGAAGTGCCTTGGCAGTTCACACCTGGGTCCGGGACTTGAATTTTCAAAGTGGATTGCATAAATTCTTTCTGAAAGGATAGCCGCCAGAACACACTCCGCATGTAAAGAACAAATTCCAATTGACCCTACGACTCATTACATAGTTCTTTCCAAAGGAGTCGCATGTTGCAACATAAAAGCATTCCGAAACCTGCACTTTGTGACCACAGCTGTCACTTGTGTATTGAAATCTTGAGAATGGATGCTATCGATGCACGAGCGATTTTGTAAATCGTCCTCCTTGAAAGTTGAGCCTCCTTGATGTACAGCCACTTTGTTGTACTATATCAATTAGCGCCAACCTATTCTTGGTAATTGGCAATTCAGAATTTGGCATTTCAGTTGAACCGTTCTTGGTGAACCCATTCCAATCCTTTTGTTGGTTGGGTTCTTCAAATCTTTTGGCATAGCATCCAACACTCTGAAGTTGTTTTGAACGCTTGACGATGAGACAATACTGAAAGCTAAACCAATATGCTGATAAATACCCACGTTGCTCTCATAGTTGATTGATTCATAAAACCTTCGCAAAGCCTAGTACATACCAATCATCACCCTGGGCAAGGACATCCAGAAGGGATTAAGTGTTCTGATTGGCCTCATAGTGAATGGCTGCTTCAGGTATTCATTTCTTCTCCCTTTGAGTTCTCTCTCATACCCATGTAGCTGACCGTCTCAACTTTTATAGACACTTCAAACTTTCCTCCTTTGACCTACCCACCTCCAGGAGCGATGCCTAGTTTTTCAGAAGAAATCGCTGCTCAACTGACGCATCACTTCGACCAACAACCACTCGCTGCCGATACCCAGACCGTCCAGTCCTCCTCAAGCCTCGTTGCACCACTACCTTCCCTCAAACTTCCGAGTCTACCGTTACCCAATACATATCATAATTCCAATTCTTTCTCCAAGATCGGCTCAGGCGAGCGTCCATATAGCCCTTTCTCAAGTTCAGCTTCGTTATATCAAAAAGACATTGAACGGGGGCACGACTTGGAAAACTCCTTGCAGCCACACAGTGCCCGAAGTGATTTTGCTGAAGCTAGACAATCGAACTCATCGATGAGATCCTCAGTGGATCAGACTCATGGATGCTCTGTATCCTCACCTGGATCTGAATTTTCGCACAAGTCTCAAAACCCATTAACAAATCCGAAACCCAGGTCAAATACGCGCATCCAATCTAAAAGCAAAGCTCCCAGTGCCTACTCGATTGGATTGATTGGGGTCACCTTTGTACAGTCTCTCGTCGTTGTGGCCATTCTCGCCTTCGCGTGCCGCACTCTTCAAGATTCGCGATCAGAAATCAGTATCGTATCTGCCTATTTGGTGAGGTATTCATCCAGGATCTCACCATAATTAGCTGAAGACCGATTTAACGTGGATCACGTCATTCATTTTCCATTATCTCTGGTGTACCATATTGTAGATCATCTTTATCATTGCTGCAGCTTTGTCCTTCATTTTGGTCAGTTCATATTCAATAAGAGCAACCCTTCACTATCATAACCCGTTTTGTTAATTTCCATTCATGTGTTTTTCTTTTGTGACCACCAGGTTTTGGACTCGATCATGTCGCAGGACGTAATCCAGCTTATTGCGCTTTGTGCATTCAATTTGTTCATGACCTGCTATGGTGCTGTACGTATCTTCTATTTCAATATCTACTGTGCTTTCCCCTCATACCTTCATATCCTGAACTTATGCAATCCTTTTGCTTGAACCACAATGGCAAAAACTCTACCTGTCGAGATAGGTATTGCCCGTCCAGCTGTGGAAAGCGTTACAAGAGACCAATATTCCTGCTATGAAAAAGCTTCAGGGTTGGTTGCAAGTGGTTCCGTGTGTCATGGGCGCGTCTACGCTTCTGATGACCATCTTAACGATTTCCATCCACAAAGAGTTCGGTACGATACGTGGTTTATTTATCTGGTTCCGTTTGGAACTCAGTCTTCAAGCATCATCTTACTTCGTTCAAGACAGACTTACGCTGAAATGGAATATTCTCTTCTAACGACCATCTCGGTTCAATAACTAGGTTGGGACATCTATAAGCAGATGGGAGCAAACATGCAACTCAAACGAGCTGGTCAATACAGGGCCGTTTTTTCGATCCTACAGAAATTCAATTCATTTTTCTTCTTGGGTGCCATGATCCAATATGCGGTCCTCGGTCAAGACGTAGGATGGAGAGCAGCTTTGACCTCGATCACGTGAGTAAAGATAAATAAGCAGGAGCAATCAAGTTTCATGAACCACTTTTCCAAACTGTTCATCTCCTAATCGTATTGACTTATATCTGGATCTTGGATCTCTGCTACGCTTCAGGGTTATGCTGGTATGCACATTCATCATGTTAGTATTGTACAAGCACTTTCTATACATTTACAAGCTGCTCTACTTAATCTGCTCTTCCATGTTTTTTACGCTTTTGTTGACATGATCGTCTTTGGATGACTATTAGGGTTTCTGCAGCAATAGCGATTAGTCAAGAGATCAGGTGGCCACTCTGGCTATCCCACCTCGGTTCCTTTTGTATGTTGGTACGTTGCTGTCTGTCTAACACGTCCAAACATAGTCAACTGTCTGATCCGATCGCTTCTCCATCCTGGGCATTTTGACTCAGGCGTATGTCTCATACCTTCTGGCCAAAGTCGTTCCCCAACCCCAATTCTCCGCAGGCCATCGAACCCTGCGATTCTTCTTGATTGTCAGCCTTCTAAGTCTGGTATGTGTCATGGTGGTCTCAGAGATATGTGCCAAAACATTTGGGCTAGGCATGCGTGAGCTTGGTGAGTTTTGAGAATTCTTCCCTTTATAGATAATGAGCTGAGATGTATGTGTCCTCTGTGTGGTTATTCGTGTCAAAGGTCACCGTAAATGGTGGAGACGTAATGACAATCGTCAGCCCACAGGTATCATAAAGCAATCCAAGAATTCTAGAATGTCGATCGACTGATGTGTATCACATCCTTTATTTATACTCGATGCCAAACTGCGATGATCAACACACTTGCAGTAAAGCTAGAACCTTTTTTTTTTCGCAACTCATTCTTTCATTTTAACATGATGGGGTTATTTAAGATGGATGGGCTTGGTGTCATATCTTGTTGCTAATGTCATTTGATTTTCGTTCTTCTTTTGCCGGGATTGCAACTTGTCTTGTACTTAATTCATGTCCTCGCTAACTTCCTTCATCCCGTGAAATGATTTTACCATGTGTTCTTAGTCAATTGCATAATTTAGCTCATCAACAGATGTAAACTATGCCCTCATCCTTCTCGATGTCTTTCGTTTCTAATCTGCTTTATCCATTTGACATCTCAAATTTTGATTGCTACACTCCTCCATGGCGAGGCATATTACAAGTAGAATATACTGGCGAAGTAAGCTACCAGAGCAAACATTTAAGAGATGTTATGTGTGGTACACGAAAGCATAAGGAAACCTAGCCGATACAAGATCAATGAGTGACGAGGAGCAAGAAACTAGAGCCAAGGAAGAAAAAGAGTAAAGAAAGAGAGAAAGAAACAATGAGAAAGGTTCAGAAAAATTTAAAAGAAATCCAAGACCACATTGCCAACGATCCGTATTTGAGTACTTGCTGTACACTCCACATTTTAGGATTCTCAAGTGAAGAGGGCGGCGAAGAGCGATAGCGAGGCGACCACGAAAGTGGCCACAAAATTGCCACTGATTTGACCAGCGCTGCTGTGCTTCGCTCCAGCCTGAGACAAAGAAAAAGGAAGAGGTATTCCAAAGGGTAAGATCAGTACAAGTCATAGGAAGAAAACTACTCCAAATCAAGAGCAGGGGTTGACTTACCGGAGGGGTAGTCTTTGTGGTATTGGCAGATTTCTCGCTACTATTACCAAGGGGCGAGTTTGTTTGGTTTGCTGAGCTTGCTGTAGTTGGCAATGCTGTGGTTGACCCTCCTGTGCTTGCTGCTCCTGTAGATGGCAATGCTGAGGTGTTTGATGACCCTTTAGAATCGATGGCGTTGGCACTACCAGTAGGGTGAGTCTCAGCGCCTGTCGATTGACTGTCAGCGGTCACAGGTTTGATATCAGTGGCGGTTGCCGGGGGCTTGCTGTCTAAAGTCGTGTTAGCCTGGATTGCAAGACAGCTTAATTATGAGTATGATCATGGATTCAGCGGAAGGAGGAAAAAAATATGGACTGACTGTTTGACGTCGGTCGATCGTTCCATTCGCGATTAGAGTGGAAAGAGCCAAGGCAAGAAGGGCGATGACAGGGAGACTGAGAATGCGCTGCATTTTTTCGATTATTTAGGTTTCTGCTAGGCGGAGTAAGAACAATGAGTTTTGATCACACTGGGCGGTGTTGTAGATGGACACTGACTCAAAAATCAAAAAGCTGCACTACAAATTTTAAAGCTAAAGATTGATGTTGGTATATAGCGAAAAAGCTGGTAATTGGGTTGAAGGAAATTAGATGAAGTTTAGTTGTGATGAAAGAGGCAAATGGATTCAAGGGAAGTAACAATATGGGAATCAAGGCAAGGAGCGCAAGGCTTGGAAAATGCTCAATTTATTTGAAAAAGTTAGTAAGGGTTTGCTAGAGAAGTACGATGGATTCTGGTTTGAGTGATGCTTGGGGAGATTGATGGGGCTCCATCCAGGGCTTTTATAGCCATCAAGGATGGTTGTTGCACCCCGTCTCTTGGCCCTGGGACAAAACCTTTCTCCTAGTCTCTGTTTGTCGTCATTCGAGGTCGTTGCGATCTGTCTGGAGTGGGAGTTCAAACCATGATACGAAATCCCACCAACACGCTGGCCGTTCTCGACTACGCTCGAATATGTGTAGAATTGAGCTGCCAAAAGCGCTGAAGCAACCGAGGATCCGGACTTGTAGTTTTCTTTACTCGCCTCAGCGCCTCGATCTTGATCTATCAGCATTATGTAAACCAGTGGATAATGAAAGAAGACGTCATATCGAGTACCAGCTCATCGGATGTTGGTCTTTGTTCAAGTTCTCTATGAGAATGTGCTGAGATGTTCACTGTGTCGGTGACCATGTCGAAAATAATAACTTGGTAACGGGGGAATCTGGGAATTGGAGGGCATCATGGTCACATGTCGTTCATTGCTTGCGGGTCGGGTTCTTTGTGCATTCACAGCTTACGTCATCACCTTTCTTTCGCTCCATCTTCGCCTTTCGATTATTCTCCTAAGATTCCTTCTCATCCTCACTGCTTTAGTCATCGTTCATCAAACGGTCATCCGCTGTCATTTTTCATTACCCTCCCATCCTGCTGTGTCAGCAAAAACTTTTCCGCTCTTTTTGCTGAGTTGTCTCATTTGATGGAATGGTTGAAACATGTTTTCACAGCCATTCAAGAATTTGATATCATGTCCCACTTTTTTTATTTTGTCTTTCTTGAAGGTTCATGTCAATTCATTTTATTTTATCAAGATTTTTTATGTGTTTGTTCATATTAATGCACAACTATTTTGATTCTTCTCCTTTTTGATGGTCTATACACTTAGTTTACTTGTTTAGTTGACTTGGCCGCTAGTCAACCTGTGGAGTGTTTTCAAGTGTAGCATTTGAAGAAATTGATCGCCTTTGGGTATCAAACCAAGGGGCATTCATCACATGTTCTCATTCATGGTCTGACTTGACAATCTTCTACATTTCCCGCAAGTAATTGGTACCTAATAGCGGGGTTCAAGTCGGCCAACCTAAAATTTTGTGCACTTCGGCCTCCTTGCCCTTCAAAATTGGTTTTTTTGCAAAAGATAAATTGCTAGGAATATCCTTTTCAGGTGGGGCTTGTCAATAGTGTTTTTAGAATTCAAAATTTATCAGTAGTATCTATGTAAGGACAGTTGTATTTTAGGCATCTTTTCAACTTGAACCCCGCTAATGACACCAGCCCACGAGCACCATCAAACAGTGCTGATGTGTGTCCGTGATGGACCCTGATCAAAGCTGGAACCTGCTGTTTTGTAATCCATTCCTTGCACTTGAGTTCGACATAACGGGGATGTTTGGGATGGGTAGGCTTCGTGTCATATTTAGTTGTTAATGTCATTTCGTTTTTTTTTTCGTTCGGAGAATTTGACCCTCATCTTGTACTCAACTTACGTATCTTCACTCTTAGCTCATTCATCCCGAGAAATGATATTTGCGCGTGTCATGATTCGATTGCAAAATTCATCACCTTGCTCATCTCAATGAGCAAAGGATGCAGAAGATGGTCTTTTCACTCTCACTCTACTAGTTCATTTGGTGTCCGTTTTTTTAATTTTGTTGATTTTTCAAGCTTTTGTTTGCTACACATCTCTTCCTCCCCCGTAATTTTACATATAACAGCAGAGTAAGCTACCAGAGCAAACATCCGAGATACGGGAATAAACCTAACCGATTCAAAAACAAAGAATGACAAGAAACAAAATACGCTAGCTAGAGACGAACAACAATAAAGAGAGATGAAGAAACACAAAGTGACGGGTGAACATTTTTCAGGTTGTGCAAAATCCCATCGCCACTGTTCCGTATTCAGGTAATCGCTGCGCATTTGTCGCTCTTCAGTCTGAATTCCCTAAGCGACGATGGCAGCACAGATTGATAACGAGGCCATAGCAAAAGTGACCATGGAATTGGAACTGGTTTGGCCCACGCTGCTGTGTTTCGCTCCAACCTGAGATATAGAAAAGGAGGAACATGCCAGAGGGAAAAATAAGCGCATGTTCCAGGAAGAAAGCTAACCTCAATCATGGAACGTGTACTTACCGGAGCGGCAGTCTTTGTGGTGTTGGCAGACTTGTCGGTAAGAGCCGACGAAGTTGTGGGGTTTGTTGAGCCTGCTGTGGGTAATGTGGCTGTGGTGTTAGATGTCGGTTTGGTAGTGGTGGTGGTGTTAGTCGCAGCTGGCGTCTTGGTGTTCAAAGTCGAGTTCGAGGGCATGATGAGACAGGTCATGAGTATAATTCTAGAGTCAATGGAAGTAAAAAGAACCTATGAGCTGACCAGTTGACGCCTGTTGATCTCTGGACTTCCATTCACGATCAGAATGGAAAGAGCCAAGGCGAGGATGGCCAAGATAGGAAGACTGAGAATGCGCTGCATTTTTTGATTGTTTTTGTTTCTGTTAGGCGGAGAAAGAATGATTAGTTGGAACCACATCGGAGGGTGTTGCGCAGTCCAATGAAGGTGGTGACTGACTCAAGAGTTACAGAGCTGCACTGCAACTTTCAAAGCGGAATATTGATGGAGATTGGTAGTCACAAAAATTTAGAAAGTAGACCGAAGGAATTGGAAGGAGACTCAGTCGTGATCAAAGAGGGATGTATTCAGACAAGGTGACACACTATCAAAGTCAGGAATAGAAGCGCAAGGCTTTAAAAATGTCTGAAAGGTTTGAAAGAGGAAGTGAGGTTTTGCTAGTACGATGGGTTCAGGTTTGACTGATGCTCTGGATGGATACTTCGTTTTCACTGAGGTGTAGGGTTTTTATAGACTCAAAGATGGTTGTTGCACTCCGCCTCGATGTTTGTTGGTCGTAATTCGACCTCGCTTACTATGTATCTTGGAGTTCACATCATGATCCATCCTCCCACCAATATGCCAGCCCTTCTCGACAACGCTCGCATGGTAGACTTGTCTTGAATCCTTGGGAGCGATCGAGGTTGGGAACTTGTAGTTTTCTCAAACTCACATCAACCCCTCGATTATGATCTACCAAGTAAATCAGCGGGATATGAAATGAGACCGACGTCATATCGAGTGGGGCGGCCGGTCAGTACGTAGAGCAATAGCCATCAAGTTCCACCCCAACAACGGGAATCGGATGACGCACTAAATTGATCAGCTCTTCTTCATAGATGATGACTTCAACTTTCGTGCCAGGTCCTCGCAACAATGACATATTTACAAAGGTGTGGTGTGAACATGGATAGCTTCGACGCTGAGCGGTACGGAAGTCCAAGCTACATACACCACGCGGCGAATTTTGACGTGGTAGCGAGCGAGACTTTAGATGTGGCTAGGGTTACGGTCACGCGAGTGAGCCAACGTGGCCCCCTTCATGATGTAGCATCACTGGCTCAGCACATCTGCAAGACGATGACCAGAACACATCCGGTAAACGAGCTGATCATGAGTACGGGATAATTCATGCATTCTTGGTTTTCCGCTTCCCCGTTGGACAAAACCCAAAAAACAATCAGGTTGTCATGGGTTTTGTCCATGGATTTTTAGGTCAGGTGTTCATATTTGTGTACCGCTATTGCATATGGAAATGGAATGGGTTTCGATAAGCGCGGTGTAGCCTAATTTGCTTGTTTTTCTACCGAGCTCAACTCCAACTTTGTTAACATAATCTCGCGTTAAATGTTTCGATCTTGCGACGAGAGGACAAAGAAAGATCACATGGCGCAGCAAAGTTCCTAGACACGAACAGATAAATCTTTCTAGCTTTCATCAGAGCAAATGTGCCGTAAATTCTTCTAATGCCCTTCTTTCAATAATTTGGTCAGTGTTTTGAGCTGTTACTGAAATCTTCGACAGATTTATGTAAAATATATAGTATCTTGAGGGATCATCCGGGTCAATGAACTGATCGAATCTTGTATGCTTCTACATCTGCGAAAAGTTATAATCAACAGGCACTTGCGGTGGAAACTAGGGGTGTTGTAAGTTCATAAGCATGTGGCTGGACATAGTTGGAGAACATATATGATTGACATTCGCGAAGGCATTGCAACTGTCCAAGGCTGATGAATTGAAGAGGGCTTCAATTGCCTCTCGATGCGAAGCGCTTGTTCTCCTGAAGACTGCAAGCAGATCAAAGACGATACGAGGATGACCAATAGATGACCCCGCCATGATGATGTCATATGACGAGTTGGACCAGCCCTAGTCCCGTTTTGGAGGCGTTCGAATCAAAATCTCTAACTCCAGAGGCGGTTGAGTCAGTCAAGAGTCATAGAGCAGTTGATCAACTCAAGGCAGTATATGTAACCGGTCTCAGAGACAAGTCCCTGGATCCTACGCCTCATCACACCTGAATACAATATCTTTCAGCAATCCTTACTGCTTGCCTATTCATTTTACAAATACCATCCTTGAATCCTATCACTCAACGCGATACCAACCTCAACAAGCACCATGCAGTCTTCAACCCTCATCTTAGCACTCACCTGTAAGTTTTCACGAAAGTAATCAATCTTTGATTAGTCAAAATTCTGAGGCGTGGTCTGCTAACTCACCCGAATATCTTGTGATTCCCTAACGATCTTAACGCATCATCAAACATTTTGCTTTGCAGTGATCCTTTTTTGCAAAGCCTCGCCACTTGAGTTAGAACAAGCAGGAGACTCAGAAATGGGGAAGTAAGTAGCGTATAAGACATGATTTCTATCTCCATTATCATCTGTCCACTTCTATAGCTTACGCATCCGTCTATCACAGACTTCTTGAACGGGGAAATTCTCAAATTGAAGCAAAACCTCTGCACCTTTCTCGGGCCATTTCACAAGCTGTTCCTCACCTAGATTACGAGGATCACATATTCAGCATTGGATCTAAACCAGATCCACCACTTTCGCAAACTAGCACGGAAGGCGGCTCCATGGACCCTCCTAAATTGCACTTAGGAAAACACGCAAGGCCCAAAAAGTTCCGTCGGATTCCGCCTTTTTTTTGCCTCATAATTCTCTCCTCATAACCTCTAACAAGATATTACCTTTATAGTAAACCTATTGGCCGGGCTGTAAACACACGGAGCAAATGAAAGGTTGGGAACTCCAATCATTCGTCTTTCTGATCCTCAGGGTTGATCTTTCGCCAAGACGATTTACAATATCGCAAGAAAAGACAAATTCAATCTCAAAGGATCTCCCTGTGTCCCGAGATCAAGTACTTTTATTCATTTTGTTGGGCTTATGGACCTTCTTTGTTAGAATTGACTCGATAGCAAATCATGAAGCTCCCTGATATATACATGCAGAAAAATAAGAAAAAAGAGAGATTAGTTACCTTGCAAAGCATTCAGGAAAAGACTAAACTCCTAACTTCATTTTCATCTTGTCAAGACAATTCTTTTGCACGCAGTATGTATACACAACTCTTTGGTTGTTTTACACAACCAAGTGGTGATGCTCAAACATCATTGAATATAGGACCCATTTGTTTGCAATTTTAACCATGGTATCTGAATTGTATCAAGTCAATTTCATGGAACATCTGGGTGTTGGGTAGCCCAAACTTAGTGATTATTGCACCACATCAATTCGACAGTAATCTCCAAATAATGTGGTATTTTCACAATCCACAATCTCCTTTTTGCCACTTATTTCCAATTACCTCTGTTTGATTCTGTATGTGAGAAGGGGACTTGTCAAATTCTTCTTACTATACCTCACTATTTTATACCTCCATTGTCTCTGCTACTCCCACTCAGATTGTTTTTTTATTTCAACTCCAGCTCAAATTGCTTCTTTTACCTTTTCATTTTTTCAATCCACTTTCTTCCAAATCTGACTTGTTTTGATTCTTTCAACTTAATTGACTTACCATATACTGTTTCTCTATTTTTCTGTTTCTCATTTCCATCAACACCATCAACTCCAAACCAGCACCATGCCCAAAGCTGATCCAAAACCCAAGAATGATGTTGAACTTCAAGCTCCACACTTCAGCCACACCAATACTCAACTTATTATTGATGCTTTGATCATCCAAAAGCTCGCCAGAAAGAGTTTTGTCTTAGGATTTAAGCCATAAGCCTGGACTAAAGTGTTGAAAAACCAACACAAAACCTTCAAGTGAGGGACAGATAAAGAACAATTTTCAACAAGTGAGTCCTTTGATTTCTATTTGTTTCTAGTTGACCATTTATTTTTATAATATTACATAGTTGACAAAGGCCTACATTGTCTTTTGCAAATTGAAGTTGACCTTTGGGACAAGGATACTGGGAGGTGTATTACTTGGCCATAATTTTGGCCTGATTACACATTGGTATCACTGCGTCTGCCACTGACCGTCTCAACGTCGAGACAGTCAGAAGGCATGCATATTGTTCTTCAGAAAGTGTGTCAATTGTTCCCTGCCCCAGTTCAGCAGCTTCAATCTGAGCTCAGAGCTTTGATCCGAGCTACCTTAGAGGGCCGCTGCGTTGTTTAGCAATTGGCAAGTTCAGCCAAACCTGAGCACACCTCTAAGATCAACAATAAGTGTAACTAGGCAGTGCACCATTAAAATCATGAGCAAGTGATCTAACGAGCTAGACCACTAAGTAAGAGACTGAATCAAAATTGTGTATAGGAAGACTCTGGTACGCTTTGTGTTTTGGTCTTGTCAATTGACATTGAGAGACAAATCATAAGGGTATATGGGGTTCAAAACCTGTGCTTTATTTGCTGGCATAATCTTGCGCAAATAGCTTGAGGGAGATCTTGGACCGATACAAAAGTTTTACCATGTCACACTGCTCAATAAGGTGTACCAATGAACAGACGGGTGATCCAAAGGCCTCTGCCCAGATACAATACTGGGTATGGCCACCCAGGGACACTGTACAGCTCCACTAGTAATCAAATTAGAGAGACATTCGATTCGAAAACCAGTGTACTTTTCGTTTCAACAGCATATGGTGATATGAAATGTATATCCACTCTGTCAAAAAACAAGATGGCTAAGATGAAATGATTCATTACCTTTGAAATTGTCAAAAAAACATTTTTGTATCGTTTGATGTGGACCCATATCCAATTAACATCCCAGAGTTGTGAATCAAAGTCAGTTTTAGATGCTTAGTACACCGTGTCTGTGTAGGATTT
Organism: Melampsora larici-populina 98AG31; assembly: GCF_000204055.1. Lineage (NCBI taxonomy): Eukaryota > Fungi > Basidiomycota > Pucciniomycetes > Pucciniales > Melampsoraceae > Melampsora > Melampsora laricis-populina. The sequence continues at coordinate 375,188 of NW_006768770.1, forward strand.
GCTAGTCAACGAGCGCACACCAACTCCCTTTGAGGCAGAAAGGGAAGTCGTGCGCGCTCGTCGAAGAGCGAACGTCCCGGACACGGTGAGTAGGACTGATTTTTTACTCCAAAAGGATTTTATCTCAATGAAATGAATAAGTGTAAATTAAAAGAATAAAAGAGAAGGTTCTCACTGCCCACTGTTCTATCTATTCCAATACTTCTAAACTCTATGAGTGATGTGATGAACTATTCTCTTTCCACATCTTGTGAGTTTTTTTAGGAGGGAATCAGAGATTTCATCTAGACTTTTGTGTTCAAAATTTCCCTCAAATTCATAACATCATCGACTTTCTTATGAATCACACTGAAAAATCGCTCGGAATCTTCATTCTTTAGATTCTTAAGCAATCAAATATTATAAAGGAACTACACCTAATGCCATTTGTGGTGCCTCATACTACTTTTTGAAAAAAAGGTATGCACAAAACACACACAATCTATTTATCCCCCAAAACTGACTGGTTTCACTTATTGAAATCGATCACAGCCTCAGTAGAGCCAGCAAACCAATGAGCCAAATCTTTCAACCAAGAAGGAAACACTTTGATGATTCAGATAAACTTATGAACCTAATGTTCAAATGTCCAGTTTGGCTAGATCATGAGGTACAACTTGTGGGAATAAAAATGGGTTCTGTGGTCTTACTTCTTAATGAGAAGTTCTAGCAAAATTTGATTAGTTTTTTGGATTGGAAGTTGAATAGTTCGATAGGTCTTAAATAATAATAAAACTTACAGGGTCCAAACATTTTGGTTTCCAATCTACCTGGACTTACTTAAGTGGCACGAACCCCTGAACACTGATATTCATTTTTTTGGTTCATGTTACTATCTTTCTGTTCACTCAATAAAGAAAGATACAGTGGGAATGAGGATATTTAGGAACCTACAATCTAGTTCAAGTGATTCATGTAAACTCAAAACAGCTGCTTTTGAAGTACAGTAATCTGAAGCTTGACAGACGCCAAAAGTGCCTAAAATTGAAGCTACAGTGACCTGAGATGACAAGAACAAGTAGAAACAGATGATCGCGATGAGTTTAGTGATGATATCAAGATTCACAATAGAAATCGTACTGACGATGTATCCGTTCTTTAGTTCAATTAATGTTGGTAAGAAAGCCTTCAAGAGGTGAAAATGAGCCATTATATTCACTCCAAAGCTCCTACAAAGTGGTTAAGAGGTACATCGTGATTGTCAGTTATGATTTCCAATGAGATTGTTTATAAGACAAAGTGGCAAACCGCTGAATTTCACTAGGATTAAGATCGATGATAAATGTTCCATTCGCTACTTCAACGTTATTGATAATGATTGTTGGATCTCCTACTTCGTTTGTGACTCGATCAGCTACAGCTTCTACAGCTTTCGCATCCGATATGTCGCACTCATAGTGATGGACATCTAGAGATAAAGACAACCAAAGTCAATGACAAGCTTGATTTGAATAATAGTGAGTCCATAACCAAAAAAAGCTAACCTGAGTCAGATGGATTTGCAGTAAGAGGTCTAATATCCCAAAAAAACCTCATATTCTTAATAGCCAAAGTTTCAGTAATTACTCTAACTAAACCATCGGAGCCACCAGTAACATGTATGATTTGATGATCCCAATCAATCCTATCGGACCCAATTCTCCAAGTTTCATTTGACCAAGCAATTGAAGAATAATTTAATAACCATCGAAACAAACTTATTATTAGGAGACTGATCAAAGATTTTTTTGATGTTTTTGATCCTTGGATAATCATCATTACTAATATCTTCTAATTCCATCTCTTGGTCAACCATCTGATGTCGTGCCATCCGCCATGGTCTTTCTTCCCTTTCTTGTCCATCCATTGATGCATTCGATAGACCTGGATCCGAATGAATTGTTTCTGTCCTTGTTCAATCTGATTTTACTTCTGAAAGCACTGATCTTGAGATGATCTTTGATGACTGACCCAGACTCAGAGCTGCAAGACGTTTGGACTTTTCTCTATGCATCACTTCCCGAGACGCTGGGTACCGAGAGCCGGGTAGACAATCAGGAAACGCGAGGAAGACCGTTGTACCGCCTCCCTGTTCATCGGTATTCAAATATATTTTTGAGGACATAGGCAATGTGCAAATTCTGATCAAAAGCGTTTTCAGAAGTGAATGAACAGGTTGAACTCTTGAATTCAAGCATCTCAGCCAAGAGTGAGTCTGGGACTGAGGCCCTAAGGATCAAGCAAGCCTCAGTTTGAGAGCTTCACGATCAAGTATTCCTCAGCAATTGCTAAGGCATTTGTCGAGTGACAAAGTTCTGACAAAGTTCTGATAATTTGTGGCCTTTTGACCGTCTTGACGTCAAGACGGTCTGATTTGGACGCGGTGTATGTATTTCCAATTGATTGTAGCCAAACTCTCTGCTGACTACATTCATCTTTTGAGTTTTTTAGAAGGACAAGGGCTCTGCCATCTATGAGACAAAACTGTTTTGACTTTATAAACTTGTGAACAAGTTATGTGTTGACATCAACACCTCTGCTGAAGGTATTGTTGGAACTCAGACTTTACCAACTGATCTAATCTAAAACTTACCAGCTGAGAACAAGAATGGTTTGGAAAATGATTCTGATTTTGAACGACCATTTTACATCCTACCCTCCATAGTGTGCCACTGGGTATCAAAGTAAGAATTGATGTTTTTATCTCCTAGATCATGGATGGCATGACCTAACACAACTATATCCACCATGTCAATATCCTTGTAGCACATTGACATGCACGCACAGAGAGATTTGAAACAAATCTCAAAATAGTTTGGTCCCATGTAGACTGAGATTGTTGTTGGGCACCCTTTGTTAATAATGATTTAGTTATAATATTTGTGGAATCAACTGTCAGCAGCTGGGGTCAACTGCAGTCTGAGTGTCAACATCCCAGTTGATCAGGGGAAGATGTGTCTGTTTTTGAACCTCTTCAAAGGGTCTTTTCAGGGTTTAAGAAAAGTCCTTTGTGTCTGCATTTTGAGGTGCTAAAATTATACAGACACAGTGATCTGTTGGACCATCTGGACATGACATTGACAATGCCAATTGATCTAAGACTTTGGCATGAGATGATATTGAACCAAATTTAAACCACCAACATAGTCAATCCCACAGCAACAGCAATGATTGAAGATAAAATGAAAATAAGTATGTTTGTTTGTTTTACACAATTATGCAATTAGCCTCAACACCAAGGATGAGAAATATATACATCCATATTTCCATGGCCATGTGGTCTTGTGTTTCAACAGCCTGAATCCAAAGATGATTTGAGGTCACTCAATGAGGCTCCACATATTGAGGCTGAGCTCATTCATCAGTGCTTTCATCTTCATTGGCAAAGAAAGCCACACCACCAGTCCTAATTATGATGTTGTGTAACATACACAAGGCAATAACTAACATTTCTTGTGTCTACATAAATTTGGAACAAGTGCATACTGGATAGCATCTCAAATTGTTGTTCCATAACAAAAAGATCCTCTTTATCATGTTTGAAAGACTTGACTGTGCCAAATTGAAAAGTTTCTTATAATCTTTGGGCCTCCCTTAGGCCATTCTTTTAGATGATAAAGTACACCACAATAAGGAGCCAAGAAACTGGGCTTGTTTGCATATCCAGCATCAACAAGATAGAATTTGTCTACAAAGTAAAGGAACTCAGCATTGAGATAAAACCAAATGAAAAAGAAAAGCATGACATACCTGGAAGGACCACACATCTACCCTGCTGCCTAGCTACCCCTAAAACTCTGGCATTGGTAGCAGATCTCTGAACCCAGCCACTTGCACAGAGGTTTTCTTTAAAAAAAAGGGGAAAAAGGTGCTTTTTAGAAAATTAGAACACAGCAAAATCCTTTGCTCCAACTAGATTGTCAAATTCCCCTGGGTATACTAGTCTCCTTCAAGTTAACATGTTTAGATAGTGTTTTCATGCATATGCACTTTTAAAAAATATACTACATCATTTCTCATGGATGCACTTTTTGATGTATTGATACTTTGGCTTTACAAGTCAATTAACAGAGTGGTTTTTTTGTGAACCCCTTCATAAACCCCCCAGGGTTGAAGATATAACACGATAGACACACTCATCTTCCCAGCCACAAATGCATTAGGAGCTATATGCTCACATTGATTTCAGCAGCGGCCTGAGGATGAAAATCCTCAAAATTAGTCATTTGGGTTTTGATTTGGTGCCTTATGCGTCATGACTATTGTTTACTGGAAGAAAATGATTTCTCCTCATATAAAAATACCAGAATTCCTCTGAACCACACTCCAGGTATGTATATTGAGCTATTCCTCACAAAGCTTGTTATAAGCACCTGAGAGTTTTTGTGTTGATTTTCAAAGTGAGCTGGAGGTTACATAACCAGGACTGAGTTAATTAGTATATGGTAGAGGTTGTCTTTCTATTTCTTGTCTTAGCACAATTCTTACTCTCTACACCTGCCCATGTACACTTTTCAATCCCTAAATCCTATAACGTCTAAATAAAAAGTGATGAAATTTTGAGCAAGTCTTCAGTAGAAAGAGTCATTGCAAAACAAAAGTATAATTCAATGTATTTGTATACAACTTAAAAAACCTTTTCAATAGGCCAAGCTGAATTAGTTTGAAACTGAGGTGGAGCAATCTCTTCAACCTAATTTGTCAAGAAGTACATTGAATTTGTACATTTTTCAAGAAAAGAAAAGAAAACACGAGCCAAAATAATAATTCAAGATTAGCATTTTAGAAATCAAAACGGTGGTGATAGGTTTTGTAAATTGACTTGATTTATACAACTTACACTTTGTCCCCTAGTACTTCCAGTTAACCTTCGATCACGTTCCATCATCATTTCATCCCATTTATCAGTACCATATCTCGGAGGCTAACCAAAAGATTATAAAACGTATATGCATAAGTCCTGAGCTTTTCAAGAATTCACACATCCTTCACCCACCTTGCCATCATTGGCCAACATTCGAGTGGTATTAAGAAGTGTTCCTGCTCCGGTGAACATGACCGTCAAGAGACCTGTCGAATAGCGAATATCGATTATACGAGGTTAGCGAAGGTTATGCAGAGGATGAGGTGTAGCTTGAGGAGGCTTGCCGAAGGGGATGAATGCTTCCCATGGTACTGGCACTATGTTGATGTATTCAGGGTTAGTTGATCAGCGACTTTGAAATGAGATTCGGATAATAGGTGATGTAGATATCTGCTCACTTTTGTGTTCGAGGATGTGAGTTGAATGCGAGTGATTTGATTTGTTGTTTCTTTTTATGAGTTGATGATCTTGAGTGTCATACTACGAAAGTTAAACCGAGGCCAGACCCGGAAGACGATTGATTCGGTGCAAGATTGATTGCATGTGAAGTTACATGTGGCAGCAGCTATATAAGCATATTAAACCTCGCTTGCTTGTATCGAGGTCTACACGTGCTCATGACGCAAGGTACCGAGTTTAGCTAGAAGTGTCCGATCGATCGAAAGTAAACAGATTGAATGACGATCACCACTCAAAAGAAAGAAAGAAAGAAACATCAAGAAATCAAACAAGAGAAAGAACGATAAGACCAAGATTAAATTCAAAAGAACATAGAACCATACACTCTCTGCATTCTATCAAAACTCAAACTCAAACTCACCAACAAACAAACTCAAACAAAATGTCAGATTTTCCAGAATTAGAAGACTTTAGTGGAACAGGACCAACAGGAACAGATCCAACATCCGATTTTTTATCAAGAGAAAGAGAATTATTAGGAGAAGAATTTGGAGAAACACCTAAAGATTATTCTTCAAACCTTACATCTAATTTACAAAACCAATCAGAAGATCAATTCGGTTTAAGTTCTTATGAAGATGATAATATGGGACTTTCGAATTCGATCACTCAACCACAAATCTCGGTAACCGGTGGTGGTAATCATCCAGAAGATTTGAATTCATTTGAAGAACAGTATCCTGATTTAAGTCAAGAAGCCGCTTTAGCTCCGACTGTTAGTTTAACTCTATGTATTAAGGTTATTTTTCTTAAAAGTTGATCACATATATGATATACCCAAGATGAGGATTGAATTGACCTTGACAAAGTCAATCTTTTGGTTCAATCAATGCATCAGGCTTGAGGGTGTAAATCCCCTCTGGCACATATCTCACGAAGCGGGTGTATCATATCAACAAGTCATCATTTACTGATCCATACCTTTCTTCTTTTTGTTTGGTGACTCCTAGAATGGTTTCAGTGCCCCTGCTCCTTCACTTTACGGAAATCCTTCTACTCAATCTTACTCTAATACTCCAGCAGTTTACGCTCAAACTCAAATGGAAGAAGATTCTGAGCACATCAAGTTTCGTTCAAACCTATCTCTTTGCTTTTTCTGTCTCTCAAGAAACCTTCCTATTTCTTCTTAAATAATAAATTGACCATTTGATTCTTTTTCTGCTTGTGAATCATTTAGGAAATGGCGTCAAACTCAGGCTGAAGAGATTCAGATCAGGGATGAACGTAGTGCAGCCAAACGTGAAGAGACTATCGCTGCAGCTGAAAAGGCAATCGATGATTTCTATCATGGATACAACACTCAAAAAGAGAAAAACATAGCACGTAACAAGTAAGTAATCTCACATCACACGAGTGTTCACAGTCCAGCCATCAGACAAACAGATTCCTCATGATCCAATTATTGGTACTTCATTGATGATTGCTAGGGAACAAGAGGCTACCTTCCTTCAATCGAGAGTAGATTTATTAGGACAAGGTACAACCTGGCAACGGATCACTGATTTGATCGATTTACAAGATTCAAGATCAAAGACTACATCTAAATCGACTCATGATCTTTCTAGATTTAAAGAAGTTTTATTAAGTCTTAAACGTGAAGGTGAAACTGCACCTGGTGCTGCTGGTTATTGATTACTATAACTCAACTTTCATGTTTTCAAATCGTTGTGGTTTATTGTTTTTTTTGGTCATTTCATTTCTTGAAAATGAATGATTCTTTAGTTCTGTTTTGTTTTTTATTGATCTATTATTTTGGTGAATGTGAGGAGGGGACGTATTGCAAAGAGGGTCACAGTGCCCGTAGAGAGGGCCTCTGACCTCGGGGGCCAACAGTCTTGGCAAGTGTGTCGTGTTTGTGTGATTTTTGTGTCACAAATGTACACAAAGGGCAAAGATTGCATGAACATCACCTAAGCTGAACTTCGTCACCATGTCTGTTTTGAGGTAGCATGTCGACGTGCTCACACCAATCAATTTTGGTAGAGGGTGGATATAACCTACAAACAGGTCTGAGAGCTAAGCATACAATTGCCTTTGTCAAGAGGTTCAGACAGCAAGAGTGTTAAATGGGCTCCTTTGTTCATAGTTCCATTGACAAACGGTACATTTTTGATTGTCTATTATTATTAACAAAGGATTTGCATTTTCTAGAGACAAATTGAATAAAGATCCGTTCAAATTTATTACACAACTCTCTGTGTGAGCACATCAACGTGCTCATGGGGGACAGACATGGTGCGTCAGTCCGAGTCAAGGCTCAGGCAGACTAGGAGACAAGCAGCACTGAACGCTCAATATTACTGACTGGGCACTCAGTGTACCTCACTGAACACCTGGAAGCTGCCTATGAACTATCCTTGCCCCGCAAAAAGCTAGCAACCCTTGCTCTGAATCTTTCATGTCTTGATGTATAAAACCACTGATTGAATTTCAAGTCTATCGGCCCAATGATCAATTTGATGCGCTCCCCTCTGGCTGGAAGAAATTGGAAAGGTTTGTTCATTTTTTCAGAAATCTTGAGGTGCCCAAAATCTTTGCTAACAGAAGGTCAAATTTCACGTCAGGTACCTCTAGCCCCTGGGGGCGTATTCCAGGGTCCTTTTAGTTGTCACCGTGATCATAGGAATTGCTGTGAGCGTCAGTGCCGGGAGGGCAGCGGGCCGACCAGCATGCTCAAGTCATATAAAACATTGAAATGGGAGTGTAGACTTGGCTCGACGTTGCTACTTGTTCATCATCATCTTATCAAATTTCCCTGATATCAATCTTTTATCATATACCTCAATTAAACTTGACTACCTCTCTTAGTAGTATACTAAAAAACAAAATGTCCTACGTCTTCCCAAAGGTTTACCTTCTACTTCTCTCCCTGTGGATTCATAGCCTGGTGGTGCGGGCCCTATCTTGCCAGGTAGGGTTTGAACGTATCTCAGAATGGTATGCAAGTATGTGCTTTTATTTGAATCCTCATTGTCTTATAGCTCTATAATAACCTACACCCGCTGTTAACACATCTGTTTTGGTATTACTGATATTGGAAGATTGTAAGGTCAAAGGTGAAATATGGCCTCAAATAATAACTTGGCGATGTCCATCTTCAGAATGCATTCTGAATGGTAATTATTTCAGCTACTGATCTTCATACCCCTGTCATAACATGTACAAGTAAATTGATTGTCAAGCATCTGATGTATGCATTTGAATTTTAGGTCGTAGGTGGGTTCCAATGAAGAATTGTCAATTGGTCAGATCAAATGACAAAGGTGTTAGCAATCAACAGGGTGTCAAATATGAATGGAATCCTGACAAAAAAATTTTGGTCAGTAGCCTTGGCTTTCATGAACCACCCATTCCTCATAAAGTGACTAATTCTCAAGATTCTTTCTCCATATATTGATGGACAATCTCCAGTTTGTCATAACTCTGGAGGAAAATCTTATAAATGCCCGTACTATCCTTCAAATGTGCCCGCCATGTGTCAGTAACATTATCTTATCAATCAATCAAAATTATGATTAGCTGAAAACAATCATTTGTGCTTAGTTTGCCCCGATGATGGTTTATGCACCGAGCCGGATTGGCAAGGAGGACCTTAGTATAGTTTGACGGAGCTGGACCAGGCTGGACCTTTGTGCTTTTTTGTGCTTCATCACTTTTATTTTTTCTTGTGTGTCTGAATACACTCACTACACCAAATTACATCTTTACCCAGGGGTATAGAAAAGTAGTGTGGGCATAGAAAACTATGGTTAAAGTACTCTTCTATATCCATAGAGATAGTATCATCTATGCCTAGACAAACCATTCTGTTCTATACCCACAGATGAAAATATTCACATGACCACAAGGACTGTATATATACAGTAGATTTCATAAAGGTTGAAATTGAGGTTTTTTGAAAATTGAGAGGTGGACCGTGCGCCACCTGTGACAGGTCTCAAAATGCATACCAAAATGTTGAGATAGACAGCATAGACACATTGACTGAAAAGAATCCTTGGCACAGTTGGATGAATGCCCTCTACATGAGTGTGCACACCCTCATAAGGCGCACATTTTTGAGTTCGAGCCCGAGTGGCTTCCTTTTATGTCATCACAACTTTTGACAAGTTTTTCATATTTGCTTTGCTTGGTGTCATAAACTAAAAGAAAGGGAAAGCTATGCTGGTTGTGATTGCTCGCATGTGCTTGTTGCCATTTCATTCTTGATTCTAGGCAAAAAAACGGTGGTAAAAAAGATAAGGGCAATGAGTCAAACACAGGAGTCCCATGGAAGTTGGACCACCCACCACGGCTCTTGACCACTGCGCCACCAAAGAATTGGTATGTTCATCGATCTGGTATGCATATTTGAGACCTGTCACAGGTGGCGCACGGGCCACCTCTTGATTTTCAAAAAACCTTGATTTCAACCTTTATGAAATCTACTGTAAATCTAGACTCAAAGCCCTTCTTGAGTCTTGTCCCATGGGAAAGCATGGTCCATCAGTCATATTGTACATATGTAGAGAGTGTCTGTCAATTTGTGTAAGATTGTGCATAAACTGCAAAGAGAATGAATTTTACAAGGTGAAAAATGATTGCATATGACCAAAATGATTGATAATGCAGAATTAATGCAGAATAATGCAGAATTAATGCAGAATAATGCAGAATTAATGCAGAATAATGCAGAATTAATGCAGAATTAATCATTTTGTAGATTAGATGTAATCTTTTTTCACCTTGGAAAACTACATTATCTTCACAGTGCATACATACTCATATACAATGCTGAACATGGTTGAAGATCTCTTGTATCAGCATAGAATTGTATTTTGGGGTAAAAATATCAAAAAACAGAAAATTGAGATTCTGTGCACTGTAACACTGCCTTTGGGTCCCAATACATACAGCTGAGTCAGCGCAAAGAAAATACTCAATTTCTCAATCTCAAATATTGTACATAGGTGTATCAAAAGCATTGTTCATTGGTATAGAAAAGTACTCTACCAATAGTTTTCTATGCCCACACTACTTTTCTATACCCCGGGTAAAGATGTCATTTGTTGTAGTGATTGTACGTGGTAAGTCAAAAAAATCTTATTTCAGTTTCAAATGTAATCTCACCTGGAATTGCAAATGACCATTTGAAATAATCTATAGCACCAAGATCTTATTCAAAGATTGATATCTATCCAATTTCTTATATTCACATTTGAATCGTATTAGAGCTAAAACTCATCACAAACAGTGAATGTAGAATTCTCGATGCTTGGATTGCATTCAAACTCGTAAATACGTACACTCAATTTACTAGGAGAAACTTTTGATTGACTCTCCTTTTGATGGAGCGGACACACACTCAAGCTTATAGCGCGCAGAGTGAACATATTTTGTCAGTTGATTGGAAAACCCTGTAAGTGTCTCAGCAGCATCCAACAGGCCTACTCAGCTGGTTTGATGCAAGGAGATCTCAAGCCTTGAGTTCCTAATTAAGTAACACTAATTCTGGCTTAGGATTGGAATATTCAAAATGATTTTTGCAACAGAACATTCACTTCAAATTCATCATCAAACATACTTCAATATTTCAAAAAATCACCATTCACAAAACAAATAAAGATGAAAAACTACAAATGCATATAGTGTATAGTATCCATATTGAGATGCAAAAACAGACATTACCCAAAGAGTTTTTAGGTTCCTTGAATCACTTTGAACATCTTCTCATCTCTTCACATCATGATCTTGTTCCTTTGTTCAAATCTCTTTGTTTTTCATATCTCAACATATTCTATCAATGTTTTTGATAGATAGTTCTATGATTATTTCAAGAGCAAAAAGAGAATGATGTAATTTACGCACAGATAACGCCCATCAAAACACCATGTCCTCCATAAAGGTCAGAATGAACCTCTTTTTCAAAATTGGAGTCATATCAGAGTTGTAAAGGTACTGGGCAAAGCACACTGTAGCTAGGTGTATAGAGACAAATTCAAAGGAGATTCTCCGTATTGGAATGAGTTCACCACAGAGCTTGTGACCTTGTGAGCTCCTTGTGAGCTCTTTGTTTGGAGGAGTTGAATTTATTCAACACTTTGGCCATGGATGCTGGCTTGGACCCAATCCATCAAGAGCACACACAAAAAACATGCTGAGGTCATTTTATTTATTGGTTTTTACTGACCAGACCAATCAACCTACTGAAGAAACACCATCTTGTTTCTTTTTCCTCTATGTTGTTTTGCTTTTGAAGGCATATGGGAGTGTTCCTCAGCACATTGCCCTTGCTTCCGTTCACACAAAAACCCAGTTCAATGTGTCCAACAGGGCCCACAAGATGGACATAATGACTGAGAAGCTGACTGAGAAGCTTGACAAGCTTCTCAGTACAGTCATTGCGCAAAATGTGGCATTGGCTCCAACCAATGGAGCCAAAACTCCTGCTTTGGTGCCTTGGGCTTGCTCTTTGGAACGGCACGTAGGTTTTCTTCAGGTACTTTTGTTCTTGCCCACCCTTGAATACCCAGAACCTTACATATCTTTGTTTTTGCCGCTTCCTCAGGATGTTATGGTCTAACTAATAGCATATGCTTATACACATACTTGTACCATGTAGCTATTAGAGAGTGCTCGTCCGCTCAGAGCTTTTACTCCTTACGTTGCAATCTAGTCATACTAGCAACAAGCCCTTCATAGCTCTATCCTTTCCTCTGGTCCTAACATATTGCAACGTCTCACCTTAGGATACAAGCTCCAGAAGAGAAAGAAGAAAGTCAAAGTAAATCAAAGTCAAAAGAAGAAGTCAAAGAGAAATTGAGAGAAGAAGAAAATTCAAATCAAAAGTTCAAAGTAAATTAAAGTTAAAAGATTCACCAAACTCAATTAGATTAAAGTTTATCATCTCTCAGATTCCACGCATCCTAAACGATACCCCGCAATCTTCCTGCTTATCTCCGCCAAGACGCCAAACTTTAAACCTCCCGAAGAAGACTCCTCGTTGTCGAGAGAAGATAATTTCACCAAAGTCAATAGTACAGTAGATGAAATGACAACTATAAACATGGAAGAAGTGATGAAACAGTTAGCTGATCTGAATAATAGGCTTATGGAAGAAACAAACCGCCGACAACAAGTCGAGAAGGAATTGCATCAGCTAAGGCAGGAGCGAAACTCGTCTACATCAGATATTAATGCCGGTACAACCCCAATGCCAAATGTTCCAATGTCTTCGGCCCCTGCCCAGCCGCCACAATCTCATGTTGTCCAACCAAGAACTCCCAAGGTGGCTACGCCTACGCCTGACAAATTTGATGGTTTGAAAGGTTCTAAAGCTGAAATATTCTTGAATCAATTGGGTGTTTATTTACAACTTAATTCGTCGGCCTTTGCAAATGATCATGCTAAAGTTGCATTCGCACTATCTTATACAACAGGAAAAGCAAACATCTGGGGACAGCACCTAATGGATAAGATTTTAGATGGAGACAACGGACATTTAGTGACTTGGAGTAAATTCATTGAATTGTTTAAGGCTACGTTTTATGATACTGAAAGAATTAGTAAAGCAGAGAGACAAATAAGAGAGTTGAAACAAACTAAAGATGTGTCAGATTATTGGATCAAGTTCTCGGAATTATCACTCGTAGTTAAATGGCCAGAAGACATACTCATCTCACAATTCGAACAAGGATTGAAATCTGAAATCACTATACACATGGTTAGAGATGAATTTGAAAAAGTGGAGGACATTGCAAAAATGGCAATCAAATTAGATAGCAAACTACACAAGCGAAGTCCAGAATGAAATGATAGAGAGTTCAGTGAAGCAAAAAGCTTTTGCCGTTCGTAATAAAAACACCTGGGGAATCAGGCGCAGCGTAAGCACAACGGAAACAAGCCAGGTAGCTTCACAAGAGCTCCTAAAAACAGTAACACACCTGGGGAATCAGGCGCAGCGTAAGCACAACGGCAACAAGCCAGGTAGCTTCACAAGAGCTCCTAAAAACAGTAACACACCTGTGCGCAGTGCAACAGGATACGGGCAAGTTCAGTAAAACGTAAAAAGAGCAAAAATAAAAAGTAAATAGTTTCTTCGATGGGGGAAGAAACTTCAGCACACAGCGGTTGTACTTAAGTAAAGATGTTCATTGCACACACAAATTGAAATTAATTAATATAAAGAGAAACACCGCAGGTCACATACGACCTATTCCCAAATAAGAAAGAAAAACCGCGCACACTCTAACCAACACTAAATTCGTCAATCATAACACTCTCTTTCGTTAACATCTTGCCACATATTCACCTATGTCTAAATCTTCAACTTGAAACGAACGGAAGTCCTTGATAATTGATATCTTGAGGCAATTGAATATAAATTTGAATACTCTAAAGCGTGGTATGACAAATACCACGACACGCCCCCTCAAGGACTTCAGGGAGAAACATGCTTCAAACCAAGAAGTTGACGCAGATAATAGAATTGTTGTCGTCCTAAAGGCTTGGTTAGGAGATCAGCCATCATTTCAGTAGTTGGGCAATGTTTCACAATCAACGCTCCTTGCTTTACAACCTCTCTGATCCAGTGGTATTGAATTTCTATGTGCTTTGTCCTTGCGTGAAAAATTGACTTGGTGGTCAGGTGAATGGCGCCCATGTTGTCACTGCGTAGCTCTGTAGGATTCGGATCCTCAAAACCGAACATAGCAAGCATGCCACGTAACCACATGAGCTCCTGGCCGGCCTCCGTGATAGCACGATATTCGGCCTCAGTTGAGGACAACGCAACAGTAGGTTGCAGACACGATTTCCAAGAAATGGGGCCGCCGGCCAACTGAAAGATATAACCAGTGGTAGACCTGCGCGATTCCCTATCACCCGCCCAGTCAGAATCACAGTGAGAAATGGGAAGATTAAAACTTTTGAGACCAGTAACCGACGTCGAAGATGATTTTTCGCCGTCGTAGGAAATGCCAAGATTGATCATGCCAAGGAGATATCGAAAAACATGGATCACAGCATCCCAATGTTTTCTTGCCGGAGCATCCAAGTGTTGAGAAAGAACGCCGACAGCGTAGGACAAATCAGGCCGGGTACATTGGGCCAGATACATCAAGGATCCCACGGCGCTGCAATAATTTAGGTCCTCGAGTTGGAATGCTGCAACCTTGTCCTGACTGGCGCGATAAAGTTTCAATCCAGCAGGGAATGGCGTAGAGGCGGTCTTCAAAGTTAGCATGTCAAACCTCTCCAGGACGGCCCGAGCCAAAGCAGATTGCGTGATAGTGTAGCATAAAGCTGACTGCCGAACGATCTGAATTCCAACAACGGTTGTCGCCACTCCTAAGTCCTCCATCTCCCATTTACGACTGATTTCCGTTTTGAAGGTGGCGATGTCATTTCCTGTAATAGCTAAGTCGTCCACATGGACATAAATCGCGGTGAAAGAGGTTGAAGCATGACAAATATAGATGCAGGGATCGATTGGACATTGTTTGAAACCAATGCTGATAAGAAAAGACACCACATCATCATACCAGATCTTTGGAGACTGCCTTAACCCATAAAGAGCCCTTTTTAAACGACAAACCTTTCCACCAGAACCTCGATGAAAACCTTCTGGTTGGTACATGTATACCTCTTCATCCAGAACACCGTTTAGAAAGGCCGTAACCGCATCCATTTGATGGATCTCCCAGCCTTGAAGAGCTGCAAAAGCAATGAGTAGACGAAGCGAAGACGGCTTCCCAGTGGGAGAGAACGTCTCATGATAATCAATACCCTCCTGTTGCATATTTCCCATGACAACAAAACGGGCCTTGAATTTTGAGACAGTGCCATCAATGTTGAATTTCTTGCGAAAAAGCCAAAAACCGCGTAAAATGTTCTTTCCTGGCGGTGGATCAACGAGCTCCCATACTTCTTTGTTAGACAAAGAGTCGAATTCTTTTTGACATGCCTCACGCCATAGCTCAGCTTCCGGTCCTTTTAAAGCAAACTTGAAGGACTTTGGTACTGGTACATCGATAGTCGAGGACGAGAAGGCTTCAGGTAACAGATCAAAAGCTGATACGTGTGTGCAGTCTTCAAGATAGACATGTCCTCCCATTCCCTTGTAATTGACAGGTTCCTTACTTCTCAAAGATCGTCGAGAAGAAGCATCAGATGCAGGTTGAGGACACGAGTTGTTGTCTTCGACAGGAAGTGGTAGAGGATTGGTGATTCGAATAACTGGAGGTTCATCTTCATCACTGTTGTCATCACGAGACAGAACTCGAAAACGATTCGGAGATTCGACAGATAAGACAGGCACTGATTCGTCCTCAAAATTTAAAGGTGAAGAAGTTGAAGTTGGAGAAGTAGAAGTCGAACGGAAAGGAAATACGGACTCGCAAAAAGTGACATTATGAGACATGATAACTTTTCTAGTTTCGAGATCAAAGACGCGATAATTGAAGTTGTCGTCCTGATAACCGATCAGTACTCCCTCAGACGTACGAGATGTGTACTTGCTCGATCTCACTTCTTTTCGAATCAACACATGAGTTTGACAACCGAAAACACGAAGATGTTTAACGCTAGGCTTTCGATAATACCATACTTCATATGGGGTTTTTCCATCCGGAAGAGCAGCAGTGATCAACCTATTTGAGATGAAAACAGCGGTGGCGCACGCCTCGTACCAAAAATTCATAGGCACACAAGACTCAATCATCATAGACCAAGCACGACCAGTGATAGTCTGCATACCCCTCTCAGATACACCATTTTGCTCTGGAGTATAAGCCGCAGTTAGATGTAAGACAATACCCATCTCATCACAATAATCCTGCATGATCGTGTTTACAAATTCAGATCCTTGATCCATAGTAAACTGAATAACCTTGCATCCCGTTTGTCGCTCAACCAAGGTGATGTATTTGACGAAAATGGTGAAAACAGACTCTTTAGTCTTATTGCATAGAGGAAAGATATGACGAAACAAGGAAAAGTCATCCGTAAACAAAATATAGTAAAGTTCATTATGTAAACCAGCAATACGATTAATACCACTGAGGTCAACATGTACATTCTGAAGAAATAAGGAAGCACGTGGTCGAGTGCCGGAGAATGGAAGCTTCTTGGCATTGGATTGAATACATGTAGGACAGGGAGTTACTGATGAAGACGTAGTACATAACCCTTCTAAGCTTCCTTTCTTGACCATCTCGACTAAGTACTTGTGATTTACATGGCCTAAACGTTGGTGTTGCAGGTGACATGAGTACGAATGTTGACCGGATGGTTGAGTGGATAGAACAGAACTCACAGGTTCGAGAGCTATGAACATGAGATTTCCGGTAAAAGCCCCATTAAACAAGGCACATTGACCCATGACTAAACTGAAGCAGTCGGGGTCCGAAGAGTTGATCAAGGTGACCACTCCCTTCTTTAATAAAGCACCACCAGCTATGAGATTTCTACTTAATTCAGGTACGTATAAGCAGTCGGCCAGAGTAAATACAGTTCCATCTCCGGCCTTGAGTTTTACCGAACCAGTAGAGTGAACTGCCAACGACGCGTCTCCACCAGCCAGTTTCAAGCGTTTGTTGGAATCTTCAAGCGGCTTGATGGTCGAAGCATCGAACAGACTCAGGTCGTTAAACATGTGGTGCGAAGCACCGGTGTCATTCAACGCCCATAACCCGTTGGAAGGGGTCACTGAAGAGGCAGTGAAATCAACTAGCTCCAAACCTTGAGCAGAGTGTTGTCCTTCTGCAGGTGGATACAAGTCATGAGTAAGATTGAAAACGAAATCTGGTTGTACGGGATAGGTCGATTCAGGGACAGGGGTTTGTATGAAGCCGGCAGACACATCCACGACGTTGGTAATCACAGGAACATGAGTGGCCTCAGCAGCAGGTTGAGATTTGACGGAGATGGGTTGAAAGTCTATGAGAAAGGTCATAGCGTGAGATGAAGAAATTGGTGGTCTGATGACCTTGACACCTCTAACAGCAGAACTAGAGGGCTCTACGTGACTTGACTGTTGGTGAAAGTTTCGTCGTTTGAACTTTTTCTTCTCATCTTGTTTCATCATCCATTCGTCTCGTTTAGCAAAATTAACCGGTCGTTTGAAGCATTGATCCGGTTTGTGAGGGTTCTGAAAGGTATTGCCAACACAACGATCCTCAGTACATTTGATTAAATTACTTGGATTTGCTTGATAGTTTGCAACATGATGAGTCGATTGAGTTTGAACTAGCGAAGTTGGAGTATACGACACTTCTTCTTCGACTCTAAGTAATTCATTCTTAACTTTTTCAAATGTAAGTGGTTGAACTATTCCGTAAATGACATTGATGTTAACCTCATAACCAGGCTTCAAGCTTCTAATGAGAGTTCGAGCTTGCTGGGTGTCAGACATGTCCCCACCAAATTTAAAGAATTCGCGAAGCAACGATGAAAACTTGTCGATATGTACCTTCAATGTATCAGATCTAGGTTGGGTCATATTTAATAGTGCAGTTTCAATGTTCTTCAACTTGGCCTCAGAAACGCTCGAATGATAATCTTTGAAGTGTTTCCATAATACATAGGGATCATAAACAATAGCCATTTCCTTAGTAGTCGCATTTCTAACAGTCAATTTATCACACGCTCTTTCACCATTGATACCATCACATTTATTTAAAATCCAAGTGCTCAATAAGAATTTGATTTTATTATGTTTCTCATTGGAAAGCGAAGTGTCTACATAATCCTTCACATCCAAGTATGACTCATAACCCAGGGATTCGATGGATTCATGAATGACAAGGTTCCAGTGGTTGTAGTTCTCATCAGTTAAGTCGTTCTTAATGTTGAATTTACTTAATTAATTAGTAGTGCGTTGAATGAACAGTTGAAGTGGTGATAAGGATTCAATGTTGTTTTCAGACATGTTGATGGTGGAAGATTTAGAAGAAGTAGCAGGTAGAGAAGGTGATAGTAAAAGAGGCTTTAATCCAGAAGTACGTTTGACAGTTTTAGAAGATTTGTCGGAATCGTCAGAGGTAACGGATTCGGTGTCCGTAAGATTGATTGACTCGTCTTCAGATTGCATAAAGGTTTAAAACAGTCGGATCGATAATTGAGAGTCGATAAATATCGAAACTCCCGCTACCATGAAATGATAGAGAGTTCAGTGAAGCAAAAAGCTTTTGCCGTTCGTAATAAAAACACCTGGGGAATCAGGCGCAGCGTAAGCACAACGGCAACAAGCCAGGTAGCTTCACAAGAGCTCCTAAAAACAGTAACACACCTGGGGAATCAGGCGCAGCGTAAGCACAACGGCAACAAGCCAGGTAGCTTCACAAGAGCTCCTAAAAACAGTAACACACCTGTGCGCAGTGCAACAGGATACGGGCAAGTTCAGTAAAACGTAAAAAGAGCAAAAATAAAAAGTAAATAGTTTCTTCAATGGGGGAAGAAACTTCAGCACACAGCGGTCGTACTTAAGTAAAGATGTTCATTGCACACACAAATTGAAATTAATTAATATAAAGAGAAACACCGCAGGTCACATACGACCTATTCCCAAATAAGAAAGAAAAACCGCGCACACTCTAACCAACACTAAATTCGTCAATCATAACACTCTCTTTCATTACACTACACCAAATGCAATCTTTACCGGGCGGTAAAGAAAACTACTGACATAGAAAAGTCCTGAGGCAACAGGAAGAGAGCTAAAAATCTGAAAAAATATGCACCTTGTTCCTAGATGTTGGGGCGTCATGATGAGTATTTTTTTGTGTTTTACACACGGATATTGGTTAATGTACTAACAATAAAGGCTGAGAATCATCAAAAACCCACCTGTAACAATACCTGAAATTTGGCCCTTGATTTTGAAGACAGGATTTTGGAATCTTCAAACATCAATAGCTTTTGCAGTTCTGAATCGAATCACTCGATTTAAAGTGCATTGAAAAGGTGAGCCTTCCCTTTACATTTTTCATTGAGACATCACATCTGTAGCTGGTCTACAAAAGATCCTACAGAGCTATTCATGAAGAACTGTTTGAACATATGTAGAGCGTTTATATGGCTAGATAGCACCTTAACACCTTTATGAAGTGTAAAGGAGAGTGGTTCAGCTTTTGAATGAACCAACAATCGAGTTATTTGGAGCAGAATTGCAAAAGTTATTGAAGTTTTCAGACAACAAAATATTGTCTTCATAATCATGACCCAAATTTCAGGCATTGTTACAGGTGGGTTGTTGATTATTTTCAGCCTTTATTGTTAGTACATTAACCAATATCTGTGTGTAAGATACAAAAAAATACTCATCATGACGCCCCAACATCTAGGAACAAGGTGCATATTTTTTCAGGTTTTTAGCTCTCTTCCGGTTACCTCAGGATTTTTCTATGTCAGTAGTTTTCTTTACCGCCCGGTAAAGATTACATTTGGTGTAGTGTTAACATCTTGCCACATATTCACCTATGTCTAAATCTTCAACTTGAAACGAACGGAAGTCCTTGATAATTGATATCTTGAGGCAATTGAATATAAATTTGAATACTCTAAAGCGTGGTATGACAAATACCAGGTATCTCACGTGAAACCAATTCCCAAATGCCCAGCTTATCACCTGCCCCCGATCCCGACGCCATGGATTAATCAGCATATCGTTTGAATATAAGTGAAGATGAATATCTCCATAGAGGTACTTCAGGAGCTTGCTATGCATGTGGTAAAACTGGTCATTACATAGGAGGTTGTCCAAAGAGGAAAAGAAGTAGAGGGTTTTATTCAGGTGGTTATGGTAATAGATATTCAAGTAGTTCGGGGGGGAGAAGTGGTCATGGTAGTGGTAGTAACTCAAGAATTGATGAATTCGAAACCCAACTCAAGGCGAAAATTGATGCGTTAGAAGCTCAGGTCAACAAAGGAAAAGAGGTGGAAGGAAGAGCGGATAATTCAAAAAATGGCGAAGCTCGAGATTGATGGTTGTGCCACCCTCAAGCGTAGAAAATTAAGAAATAGAAGAAAATGTCATTGATAGTTTGGAAATGCATGATACCAGAATTATTGATAAAATTTACCTTTATGACCCTGAAACTGCCACAACCAAAATTGCCCGTGCCTTAGTTGATAGTGGAGCCACTCATGAGGCAGTAAGCAGAAGATATTTAGCCGAGACATCTTTCAGAACATCTGAACTTCCTCAAAAGAGATGTGTTACTGGATTCAGCGGTCACAAGTCGGTAGTAACACATACCGGTGACTATTGTGTGAACAACAAGAAAGAAGAGACAACTTTTATTGTCACGGATCTAAGAGACAAATATGATGTCATTTCAGGAATGTCTTGGATCCGACAGAACCACAAGCTAATTGACTGGGAGCTATCTAAGTTGAAGACTGAAGAAATGACCGAAATTGCAACTGTGAACACAGTTTTGTCCTTACCGACTCCATCCTTGAAGGACCACGTACTGAGGCCTGAGGGGAACGCTAGGTTTAGTGACGAGGGGGTAGAGTCTAGTAATAGCTCACACATACCCCCGCAATGTGAGTTCAATTTTAAAAACATTATAAAAGAGAATGAAAAGATTTGTGATCAGGATCCTCTCTTGAATTTCAGAACAGATGATACGATTACAGCACACTCACTCGATGATCCGACAAAAACCTCAACGGACCACGACCTGAGGCCTAAGAGGGAAGCTAGGAACATCGAGAAGGGGGTAGAGTCTATGAAAAACTCACAAATACCCCCGCAGAGTGAGTCCAACACTGTTTTTCAACCATCACGTCTTGGAAACATTGGCAAGCATCTCTCTCCTTGTGTAAGGTATGGAATAGCAGGAACCCAACGAACCTTTCCAAACTCAGTCAAGTGTCAACCTACCAAATCAATAATCGACGCAGCAACAACTTCATGGAATGTGTCAACAAGATTAGCAGTTGAAGCCTCAAAAGGCAAGTCTGAGAAGACTGCAGCTGAATTGGTGCCTGATTGTTATCACGAGTACCTTGGTATGTTTGAAAAAGCGAACTCCAATGTTTTACCGCCGCATCGCCCATACGACTTTTGAGTGGACTTGGTTCCAGGAGCAACTCCACAGGCTGGACGCATTATACCTCTATCACCAAAGGAAACTGAAGTTCTGAACGAAATGTTAGATAAAGGCTTGGCCAATGGAACTCTGCGGCGAACAACGTCACCTTGGGAAGCCCCTGTCTTGTTCACGGGAAAAAAGGACGGTAATCTACGACCTTGCTTTGATTATCGTAAATTAAATGCTTTAACGGTAAAAAATAAGTACCCTCTCCCATTAACCATGGAGCTGGTGGACAGTTTACTCAATGCTGATGAATTCACAAGTCTTGATATGAGGAATGGCTATAATAACCTAAGAGTGAGGGAAGGAGACAAGGCAAAACTAGCGTTTACGTGCAAGTCAGGCCAGTTCGAACCTTTAACAATGCCTTTTGGCCCCACTGGAGCTCCTGGATTTTTTCAGTTCTTCATCCAAGATATCTTGAAAGCGCACATTGGAATTGATGTTGCAGCCTACCAGGACGACATTTTGATATACACAAAACCAGGAGTCGACCACAAGAAGGTTGTGAAGGAAGTGTTGAACATACTCAGAGAACAAAACCTGTGGCTAAAGCCGGAGAAATGTCGATTTTCACAAAAAGAAGTTTCATATTTAGGACTCATTATATCCCGAAATCAGATCAAGATGGACCAAACGAAAGTTAAGGGGGTGAAAGAATGGCCAGCACCAAAGAATCTCTCAGAGGTGCTGACATTCTCAGGCTTTTCAAATTTCTATCGACGCTTCATACATCACTTCTCAAAAATAGCCCGCCCACTTCATGAACTCTCAAAAGACAATGTAAAATTTGAGTGGACCAAGGAGTGCAACGATGCGTTCAAGAGCCTAAAAGAATCTTTCACGACAGCGCCAATACTGACAATTGCGAACCCTTATAAGCCATTTGTCTTGGAATGCGATTGCTCAGACTTTGCTCTAGGAGCAGTCTTGTCGCAAGTATCTGAAGAGGACAACGAACTTCATCCAGTGGCCTTTCTATCACGTTCACTGATCAAAGCCGAAAGAAACTATGAAGTTTTCAATAAAGAACTACTAGCGGTCATATCATCATTCAAAGAATGGAGACATTACCTTGAAGGTAATCCAAACAGATTGAATGTCATCGTATACACAGATCATAAGAATCTGGAATCCTTGATGACGACCAAGGAATTAACTCAACGCCAGGCACGTTGGGCCGAAATCCTTGGAAGCTTCGACTTCGAAATCCACTTTTGACCGGGAAAACAGTTGACCAAGCCAGATGCGTTATCGAGACGACCGGACCTGAAGCCTGATGCTGGTGATAAATTATCCTTTGGTCGTCTTCTGAAGCCCGAAAATTTACCGCAGGACACCTTCATTGATAGCTTAGACTTTATAGAAGATTGGATCCTGGATGATATTTGGACTGATTATGAAGTAAATGCG
The DNA here is from genome assembly GCF_000204055.1 of Melampsora larici-populina 98AG31. Lineage (NCBI taxonomy): Eukaryota > Fungi > Basidiomycota > Pucciniomycetes > Pucciniales > Melampsoraceae > Melampsora > Melampsora laricis-populina. The sequence goes on from NW_006768770.1 coordinate 398,024, forward strand.
TTGGAAACCTCAGTTGGAATGTGGACTGATGAGGAAATCATTACAGAAATCAGAAGAGTGTTGGTAGAAGACAACAAAATCAAAGAATTAATGCAGATATGTCGAGAGGCACCTAAGTCAAAATTGGTGACTAACTTTTCAATAGCTGACGAGGTTTTATATTACAAAAACAAAGTTGTAGTACCAGACAACAACAACATCAAGCTCCGAATTCTCGAATCACGTCACGACAGCAGGCTAGCAGGTCACCCGGGCAGAATGAGGACCCTAATGCTGGTAAAAAGACAATTCCATTGGAATTTAATGAAGACATACATCAACAAGTACGTTGATGGATGTCAGTCATGCCAACAAGTGAAATCAAGAACTAGTCGGCCATATGGCAGTCTTCAACCGTTACCAATTCCGCAAGGCCCGTGGTTGGATATATGTTATGATATGATAACGGACCTTCCAGATTCCGAAGGACACGACAGCATTCTGACAGTTGTTGATAGGTTCAGCAAAATGGCTCATTTTGTTCCTTTTCGAAAGGACATGAACTCCGAGGATTTAGCTAAGTTGATGCTACACAACGTTTGGAAATTCCATGGAACTCCTAGAACTATCACATCTGATAGAGGGAACATATTTATCTCAAGGCTGACAAAAGAGATGAATAGGTTGTTAGGAATCAAAACCCAGTCATCGACAGCGTACCATCCGCAGACCGACGGACAATTGGAGATCACAAATAAATCAGTCGAACAATATATACGACACTTTGTATTGTATAAGCAAGATGATTGGAAGGATTTACTGCCTTTAGCAGAATTCTCTTACAATAACAACTTTCATGTCTCCATCGGAATGTCACCATTTAAGGCTAACTACGGCTTTGATGTGAGTTTGACAGGAACTCCAAGCGGCGAACAATGCTTACCGGCTAATGAAGAGCGAATCAAAGTGATTAAAGAAGTTCAAGATGAATTAAGAATAGTGATGGGGGATGCTCAGACATCGATGAAGGAGCAGTTTGATAGAAAAGTGCAAGAAACTCCAGTGTGGGAAAAAGGGGAGGAAGTGTGGCTTAACAGTAGACACATAAGTACTACTAGACCTACCGCTAAGTTCTCTCATTGATGGCTAGGACCTTATAAGATTATCAACAGAATTTCTACTAACGCATACAAATTACTGCTGCCTAAAGAAATGAAAGAAATCCATCCGGTGTTCCACGTCAACCTTCTCAGAAAGTTCAACAAGAGTGAAATCACAGGTCAAACCATCAAGGAATTACCTCCAATAAATTTAGAAGGTCACAATGAATATGAAGTAGAAGAAATCTTAAATAAACGAAAATTAAGGAAGAGAATTGAATACTTAGTTAGCTGGAAAGGCTACGGACCAAATCATGATTCATGGGAACCAGAAGAAAACTTATTTAATGCAAAAGAGTTGGTAAATGAATTCAATAGCAAATATCCTCAAGCTGAAAGAAAGTACTTCAGGACACGGAGAAGATGAAAGAGAGGGTGAGCTTTTTTCCCACTGGGTTTTTAATGCCAACCCGTGGAAAGATACCTCATTCGTCAAAAGGGGGTGGAGGTATAGAGGGGGAATGGTGTTATGGTCTAACTAATAGCATATGCTTATACACATACTTGTACCATGTAGCTATTAGAGAGTGCTTGTCCGCTCAGAGCTTTTACTCCTTACATTGCAATCTAGTCATACTAGCAACAAGCCCTTCATAGCTCTATCCTTTCCTCTGGTCCTAACACAGGATTTGATCAATTCATTAGCAAATAGGCTCATCCTGACCCTCAGCCTTCAGTCTTACATTTTTGGCTCCCACATCCTCTTTTCAGCCTGATTATGGTGAGTTTGACTCTTTCTAAAAAACTTTGAACCCAAAGAAATCTCAACCAGCCATCTCTTTTTCTTCCACATCAACAATCAAACACAAAAAAGGTGGTTCTCGACTCTTTCTCTCTGATCAAAATGTGTGCTTTCAATATGTAACTATCAAGATTGAATACAATATGCTTGGCTATCAATTCAGTTGATTCAGGTTCATTGCCTACTACTCTTTTGAGGTGCATGCTGAACATGCTGAGAGGCACCTGAATCATTTGAGGATTGTCCAGCGCAATGTTTGGAATGGAATGCCAGGAGAATGACCCAGATTTGCATAGTGGTAAGCGCTTGTGCAAGATGACATGAGCTGCTTGTTTTTGTATCTGCTTGCCATGACTTTTTCTAACTTCAAGACCAGTCTGAACCCCTTTTTGTTGGCAGAGAGCTGTCTGAGCCACCTCATTTGAAGCCTGCAGGCTCAAAGCCCAAGGGTTGATCAATTTCAATTCAATTCTTTGGTTGTTGGATCCTCATAGATCAGCAAGCTCTTTCAGTTTATGATCTGAAGTTGGAGTCATTTTACTATCGTAATAATCAGCTGCTTCTTCAATAGCATCATTCCATCTCTCCCACCCTTTATTGATACCTTTGAGCCTCTCTTTAGATTTGGTGACTGGATTCATTCAAGTATTTATGGAAGAATGTTCCAGTTGCATTTCCTCTTCATAGATCTTGTCCATTGACTCATTTTAATGAAATGATCCTTCTTTGAGGTTTGGGAAAACTTTAACCTCAGTGTGAGGGCTAGATGGTAATATTGGAGTGAGATTGGTTGGTGCAAAATCATTTGATTGTTTTTCCGCTGGTCTGCGTATGAAATCTGAAAACTCTTGAATAACTGGAATTGAATGTTGACTTTGGCATGGGCCTTCATAATTTTGGCTGAGGGGGGCATTGAGTCAATATAATAAAATGAACATTGAAGTTGACAAGAAGAAAGATTCATAGCGATAAGAACACCAAGTTTTGAGATTTGGCCCCGGTGTCAAATTTCAATATTCGGGGCACAACCCCGTTCTACATTTCCTTATTTGCAGCGATGAAGCATCTCCAAGCACATAAATATCGATATTCCAGATTGACGATACGAACTTCTTCAATAAGATAAGATCGATCGCGTTCCGAGAATCAGAAATCAAGAGATGTCGAATCGTAAACTTGGTAAACCACTTTCCAACTTCAAATACTTCATCCTCCTTTAAACTACATTTTTAAATAATCAAAAGTCTGTCATTCATATCTTTTTTCGCAACAATTCATCAGATTCGGAAACTAATAAACTATTTTTTTGATTTGTTTTTCTGTTCATTTTGATTCTTGTTTAATAAAGTATTTGTGACTGGTAATAAGAATAAATTAAGAGAAGTCCAAAAAATCTTAAGTGATGAAAATCTAACTAGTTCTAAAATCGAAGTCACTTCCATGGATTTAGATGGTATATTTACAAATCATCAGTCATTAACTCATCATTCAAAGGGTTACCTGCCTAAGATCGTTTCTTTGTTTCTTTCGTAGTTCCTGAAGTGCAAGGTTCAACCCAAGATGTAGCAAGAGAAAAAGTCAAAGCAGCAGCTTTAGCCGTCAATGGACCATGTATGACCGAGGTTAGTCATCCTCTATGTGATTCTCTATCACTCATGAAGCTTGTTTTTTCGCTAACTTGAGTTCCATCGGAAAGGATACAGCACTTTGTTTTAAAGCAATGGGAGGTTTACCAGGTTTGTATTTTCATTTTTTTGAACCTTTAGGTGTGATATTGATAAAGAGTTACGAAATTTTGATGGATCTCTTTTAGGGCCTTACATCAAATGTCAGTAGATTCATCATTCTTGAAAAATATCACCTTCTGATGGTAGATCACTTCTTGACTATCAGGGTTCCTCAAATCATTGGGATTGGAAGGTGAATAATCTTTGGCTTCCTTTTCAATCATTCATGAGTCTATTGAGATTTTGTTTACGACCTGAAAGCCTGATTGTTTATTCAAACTTTCTGACCCCGATATGAATATGATCAATACAATCACAAATCAAATCAAAACTTACATTCGTAGGGTTAAACAAAATGCTCTCAGGATTCGAAAATAAAGAAGCCACAGCAATTTGTACATTTGCATATTGTGAAGGACCAGGAAAAGAAGTGATCTTATTTGAAGGTATAACAGAAGGTCAAATTGTTTTACCTAGAGGTCCGACTGATTTCGGATGGGATCCGATCTTTGAAGTCAAAGGCACAGGTCTAACGTTAGATATCTCTTCATCATTCTTTCATATCGTTTATTAACTAATTCTAATCAACCTTCATTCTTCAATTATGTAAAATCTAGTTATGCAGAGATGGGGGGAGATCAGAAGAATACTCTGTCTCATCGCTCTAAAGCTTTACAAAAGCTCTCTCAACATTTCGCATGATTAATTACATTTTGATCATCACCAATCTTGAAAACTCCACTCAAAATCAAGAGCTAAGTGCAAGGCTTTTGATCCCTCAGATACCATTTGATATCTGTATTGGAGATTTAGTGATGAACAGATTCAGTTTCTGGTGATAAATCTCACCAAATATTCTGTAACAGTACATTATGCAATGTGAACTGTAATGATGGATTGCAATTTCTCTGATCTTGAAAAACAATTTCAGCAAACATGCTTTGTAGGTGAGATTATCAAAAGGCAAATGAGCAAAAAACCATGCTGTTGAATCCCAATGACATCAGAACATTCCACCTTCAATGAACCCCAATGATCTATTGCTTTTTTACCTCTATCCTTGAAAATGATTATGGTGTGGTGTTGATGATCAAAGGAGAAAGAAATAGACAATGATGGATGGGAGGCAGATAGAAATAGAGGCTTGAGATGCAGCTAAAGGCCATCTCTCAATCTTGTCAATCAGATACTGACATTAGAAATTTGAACTGGACACCAATCAGATGTTGATTGTATGGTCAAGTTTGGACTGAGAGACAATGTGGCCACATGTAACTTTGTTGTTGTGAATCTTGGCCACATGGTATCTTGTGGCAGTGTCCAAACGGGCCCTTGTCCAAAAAGGACAATCAAATGGCGGTTTCTGATCATCAAAACATCTTACAATTCTTTTTGAAAACAAAACAAAACAAAAAACTACTTCTTCACACAAAGTGAAACAATTTTTTATCAACATAAAAAGATTCAATTTAAAATTCAAACACATAGTTGCACAGAAAAAAATCAATAATTCAATCAATCACACAAAAAGAAAAAACTCTGCTCAAGATCTAACTTATAAAGTACTTCATCTACATTCTCCTTATCAAGCAAACCACTCCACACAAAAACTCCAAAATGTATTTACTCATCAACGTTGCCTAACTGTAGACAGAATAGGTACAAAAGTCCTGAGTGGTGCCATTTGTTCATCTTCACGATACTTGGCCAGGATCCTAGCTCGTGTACCAGGCTTTTGTATTGTTCGATCCACAGCTGGATACCCAGGTAAATCATCCTGAAACGGTTCCAGTTGTTCTAATGGTTGCTGCTTGAGTGCTGGTGGCGAAGGTCGTTTTAAAACATGTGTTTTGCTCACTTTTGATCTCGCATTTCGTGATTCCCTTTGAAGTTCAGGTGCCGCGGTTGATGGGATTTCAGATCTTAAGCGATGGACGCGGTCATTCATAATGATAGATGATTGCTTGAGAGCTACCGGTGAGCTCTGCCTTGAGTCATTGTTTACGTTTGATTTTAAGTTCTGCAACGCCAACCCAGGTTCAATAATCAATGGAGTATCAAGCCTGGGTCGAATCGAACGTTCTGTTCTGAGACTGTCATGCTTTGCCATCAGATCAGGTGCTATCACAGCGGGTGATCCTTGAGTCGTGTTGGTCCATGTATCCGTCGTGTCCAGTTCATCATGATCAGATGGGAGCGAACGCTTTTGTCCCGTTCCTGAGATTGAATTCTCGGAGATGACCAACACTTGTGTGTTTGTTGAGACATTCTGGGCGTTTCCAGGGGTTGTGACGGCTTGTGGTGCAGATGAAGTCGAAGGCGCCTTGGATTGTTGTGAGCCAGTGTTGATAAGCTGGTTTATGGGGAATCCGGTCCGCAATGCACGGGCGAGTGAGCTAGCAGGTAAAGGGGACGTCGGTTTTGTTCTAGTGTCCGGTCGATATGAAGAGTCAACACTAGTCACTGCAATACCTAGAGATGGACGCTGAGCCGGATTTGTGATTTTTGGTGCCCCACCCATTCCATTTGGGTTGGCCATGGTAGGCCGTAGAGCCCACAGGCCATCTACAGCGCCAGTTATGGGATATGCCAATACTTTGATATGATGGATAATCAGATCCTTATTGGTTACATTTAGCTTGGTAAAAGTATTGAATAAAACTGGCAAAGGCTGAGGGCCACGATTGAACATTGCTTGTAGCATCTTTGCCATTTTGGGGTCTAATGTAGAGGCCAGTGGTGTGGTGGATCTCGGATCAGATGTCTGCGTGCTTGTATTCGAGCTCTGTTTAGTAACCGGGAGCGGTTTCAAATGCCTCAACGTTGGAGAAATGTGACTGTGCAGACCAGGAGTAGGTGGCAGGAGAGAAGGATCGCGAGAAGTTGAAGGTACCGGAACAGTTACAGGATCGTGTGAAACGTTGGGCAATGGGGTGGCTGACTGTGATGGTGTAGCCACCCCGGGAGGCGGAATATCCTTCTGAATGGGTGTGGGCTGTACACTATCTGCTGACTGACGAAAAGGTTCAAGGATGTTGTGGATAGCGTCCCCAAAGCCATAATCTTTAAGAAGGCTAACCATTTTATTTCGTTCTGAAAACGTAGCGCGACTGTATACAGATGCAAACTTGGTCTTCTGTTCCTCAGTGAACGTATGTCGGTTGGTTGGCGGGGGTAATAAAGTGATCGCCGGGTCGACTAACAAAGGTGTGGTGGACTCCTTGAGTGAAGACGTGTGGCGCTTTGCGGAAGCAGGTGGAGGTGGAGGATTTCTAGTACCAGTAGTTGAAGATGATGCCAAGGATGACCGGGTTTCCGTTGGAAATGGGAGATCGGGAAGCATAGTTGCCAATGGCTCTAGTGTCTGTCTAGTTTTGATCTCAGCCGTACGGGATGATGAAGCCAAAGCTGGGGCGTTGATAGTGGGAGATAGAGCAGGCGTGCAATTCTGTTGAGAATACCCGGTATCAAGTGCCGGTGGGGAAGGCGCAACGCACGTTGTGATGGTGGGCGTCTGCTGTCCAGAAGACTTAGTACTATCAACTTTCTTGTAAACACTGTCAATCCGCTGTGACCTCTCGGCTTCTCCTGGTGTGGGCCGTCCAAGAGAATCAGGGGTTGGACCAGTGGTTGGATGAGATCGTTTCACGGTTGACGGTGGAAGTGGCAGGACCGTAAGGACAGGAGGAGGATGCTGTGGCGGGAAGTGCGGCGAAGAAAATACCGGGATATAATTGGGAAAGCTGGCAACAGTTGGAGCTGGTATCGTGAGATGTTTGAATGACAAACGGTGCGTTGAGGATGAGGGATCAGGTATGTAAGGTGATACAAGAGAAATGCCAAACGGTGCGGGGATTAAACACCAATTCAGGTGCTCCGTCAATGCATCATCTATTAAACGAACAGCGGCGATCCAGTCTTCGACTTCAACTGACGACGCACCACAAGGTCTCACGACGTCGCCACATGAAGGTACAGAGGGTTGTGCAAGAGATAGAGTAGGTTTTTCTTTGGATGATTGGGCGGCAGATGGAGGACCGGTTTGTATTCGAGAGGAAGAGTCAGGCAGGGTAGACTGTCTCTTATCGACAGAGGGAGTTGTAGTCGAGGTGTCGTTGGGTGTTGTCCTGCCTACATTTGTCGGTTGCTTGCTTACTTTGGGAGATGTAACAGGTGCTTGCTGTGAAAGTGATTTGGCACTGATCATGGCAACCGAGGTCGTGCCTCTGACTTGTACAATGTTCGCGTCCGCTTGGCATGTTGTTTGCAATCCTTTGGAAGAGATCAAAGCAGTCGATGGAAGGGGGTCTGGATCATCAGCAGAGTCTTGAAGCGCAGGAGGTGAAACTGGCAATGATCGATTTGCAAGAGTGGCTTGTGGGCTCGATGGGCGTGAAACATGTGCGGGTTGCTCAGCCGCTCTTGAATGTGGAGAAAAACACGTCAGGTATTGCGCACCGCTGAGATAATAGTGAAGGTATTGCGAAGTACCTATTTGTGGTTGTTGATTGAGACACCGATGAATTTCGACTCTTCACAGATGCGGTCTGTCCCACCAACTGCCTGAGAGCTTTACACTTCCAAATACTATCGATTCCAGCGATAACAGGGCCCGTATCATCAAGAAGCAAGGTTCTCCAGCTCTCAAAAACATTTGCAAGTCGCTCTATAGCATCAGGACGTGTACTTGGTTTGATGATTTTCAGAATGGCCAGGCAAGCCTTGATGCCAGTGATTGGTAAGGGAGGACATCCTGACGGTGAATTCGCACAAATCCGACGGTACTTCTCGAGTAGGCCAATTTGTATTTGCTTATTCCGGGATTTGAGAGTGCTTCGAAGATGACCAAGGATCTCTGAGATACACACGGCATGATTAGTTTTGATCAGGTTCTGGATGGTGAGATAGGTGAGGGATGTTTTTACATACGGTCTTCTCTTTCAGCATCGAGGGTTGGAAATCCATAAGCTCGACCACTTTGACAAGCATAGGCTTCAGCAGCAACGAGTTGAGACGTGATTTGTGAAAGAGGTGTCCGATCGTTGATGGTGGTTGATGACATCGAGAGAATGAAACTGCTGAGGGTTAAAGAAAAATGTAGTTAAAGCCCTGAACCAATTTGCCTGTTTCAATACAGTCGGACGCGGTCCCGAGCCTCTCAAGATGATGTTGATTTGTTTAGATCTGATTGGATTGATCGACTAAACCGTGGGGAATTGAATAAGATAATGACTGTTGATAATGAGATGGAGAAGTAAAGAATCAAAACACGAGTGATAGTAATATTTCATCAGTCACTTCAGCTTCAATCCATTTACAGAAAGTATTGGTGATTTACCCACTAACAATGAACAAAGGTGAAGCCACTAAAGATTGAAGCTCAGGGAAATTAATCAAAGAGAACCTTTTGTGTAGAATCTAAGTGTCATCTAGTTCAGTTTGATATCTTATTGTATGTGCTTTGAGTTGAGAGTAACTTATTTCAACTGATTGAGAGAAAGTGTTTGTAGAATAAAGGGCTTAAGAAAGGTGGAGTTTAAGGAAATAAAAATGGTCAAAGGACTCTGAGTGATGATAAACTAAATATGGAAGTTCAATTGAAAAAAAAAGATAAAGTTTCCATTTCAAGTCATTCAGATTAATTAAATACAGTTACTGAATTGAATGTAAATTATACACATGTAAGCTGTATTTCAGTGTGGAATTGTCATCAACATTAACCTAACCCTGAACCACTTTTTCAGCAAACCTGTATTGTTAATCTCCATTGTAAATCCCCAATCTGGCTGATCTGTAATGAATTTGCATACAAGATTTGCTGTCCTGTGAAGCCAAAATGGAACAAAGTTGTTCTATCTTGGTTTGTTCCCTAAATTCATTGTACCTCTTTCTTGCTATCATGTCCAACCTGGAAAACACAATCTACCGCAAACGTTACACGTCAACAATTGACTAAGCCATAAAACATCAACCCAGATATGCAAATACTCAGAGCATCCACAGTGGTGGGCTCCAAATTGGGGCTCCAAATCAAGCAAATTCAAATTTGGTGGGGCCCCAAATCAATCCGGATGCAGTCGTTTGGACTTCAAAAGTGTAGATTCTATGTGTTTACACACACTTTGAGATTGGTGCGCGTGGGCTTACATGTGTGAGGTATGGGATTGAGCAAGTGCGGAAATGTGGAGCCCGGCTTTTTGTTGCCAAATTTGAAGCCGGCTACAAAAAAATTTGGCGATGGGGACTGCCATTGCACCAAAAAATCGGGGCTCAGTCACCAAATTTGGCGATAGCCCCAATTTGGAGCCCACCACTGTGGATGCTCTCATAACCTCATACCAGCCCATCCCTGTACTGTGGGTAATTGCGGCTGTGGAGGGGACTTTTTCCATACCATTCACCCTTTCCTTGTGGCAGTCTCTCAACAACAAGTGCACACAGACTGCCTTGAGGCACAAAGGCGACTCATGTGCGCTTGTTGACAAGGAAACACCACACAGACATGGTATTTACTGCATTCTCTTGTCAACCAAGCCTTATAGCATCCACAGCTGTGCCATGAATTTGTATTGCACGGAGGTTTGCACAGATCATTTAGGGAAGTGTTTGAAATATGAAATTTGAACAATGTACAGCTGTGTTTCCCTACAGTACGGCTGGTTGCATAAATGGGGAGGTGTGTTATGGGTTAGTTGATCATCAAGGGATATGATTTGCACAGAGTCCGGTCATACAAGTGGGAGTTTATGGGAGAAGCAAGATACATATGAATTTAGGGAGCAAGCAGGAGCAAGCCCAAATAGAATGGATTTTGTCTATTTTGCCTTGCACGGAGGCAATTTCCTTGCGTGAAAATTTAGGGCATTGGCTGTGGATGATTTTGCCCTAAATTGCTGTACAACAGAGTTCACACCACATGGCTGTGGATGCATATAAGACACAGCTGGGGATAACTTAAGTAATTAGTATGTGACTACACACACAAGCAGCTGAATAAGTACTTTGGTGAATCCTCAACATAATAAAAGATGGAGGTGCTATTAATAGTATACAACAGGGCCAGCCTCATGCCACAACCCACTGTCAGTCTATGGCTGAGGCCTCCCTTCACCAGCTGCGCACAAAACCAAGAACCTAATTACATACACAATGTGGTGTGTTACATATGTAGTTCTGTATGTAATATATGTGATGCATGTTTTACATGTGTATGCATGTATGTAGCTTACCATGTGTGTGGTTGTACATGTGCTTTGCTATATGTGTGCATATGAATATAGGGTATATAGGGTATATAGTCTATGTGATGGAGTGGTGTATGTAATGTATGTAATGTATGTTGTGTGTGTAATGTATGTTGTGTATGTGGAGTAGAGTTGTGTTTGTAGCATACAATTACTGACATAGTATATCTTTTACATGTGTATTATGTATGTAATGTGTGGCATAGGGTACCAGGACCCTGGAATGCCCAAACTCAGGTTGTGAGCACCCTGACATATGTCATTTCACAATTTGTGTGCCTAGGTGCCACTTGGCACACCGGGTGTGTTTTTTTAGAAAAAAATTACATAAAATTATGGTACTCAAAGTTGCATAGTTACATGTATATAGTTTTTGTATATAGTTTTTAATTTTTTGTGGTGGGGAAAAAAAAGTATACAGTCAATCTAAAATACTTTGTCCGGTCGAGTTTTGTAAAATAAAAATCACAGCCAATACAGGCTAAGTTATAAGCATAGCCTTCAATCGAGATTCACCTATCTCAATTGAATTTGGGCTGTTTACCACAGCTCACCACTTCTTCCATACCCTCGATCCCACCCAGATTATACCCTCGATCCCACCACAACATACCAACGACAATTCCAAGTCCACCATGGGCCACCGAGCCACCAAAAAAGAAGTTCTCTTAGAAGCTGAGAAGAAGAGACGTAATGAATTGTAAGTTCCCAAAACCAGTGATCTTGTTTCTTTTCGATAACGTTTCACTCACCAATTGTTTTTCAGCGCGATACGACAAGCAAGACAAGCTGGACCGGAGGGGCTTAGCCCTGAGCGTGACAGAGAAGGTACCCCTGTCCTCTTTCATAAGTAAGTTCATCTCTTGTTTCCTTTCATCAAACTCAAGTTGTTCGATTGCTGATGACCTCTGCTTTGTAATTGCAGAGACGGCCACCATTATGAAAACGTTATGTGCGGCCCCCGTCAATATCGAGACTCAGAGCCGGTTCACTTGGATCCGCGCCGTGATCCAGGCTTCCGCAACTTCCCGTGTCAACTTCGTGCTCCAGGTCAGTTTTTTCCTCTCTTTCATTCCTCTTTGCTTCTTCCTTTTTCTTTACTCGTTTCGTTCAAATCAATCACTTTCCTCGCTGATCTTATTTTTTATTAATTTCTTCGAATCGTTTGCTTCCAGCCCCACAACCTGCTCAAGATCCACAAGTCAGTCAGGCTCACCGGGACCCGATGTTCAACGCCCAAGTCATCCAAGTTGAACCTCAAGCTGCAATTAATCCACATCATGGTAAGTTTTGGATATCTCATCCAAAACTCAACTTAGAAATTCAACTGACGTGATTATGACTTGGTCAGGACCACACCTTGAGATTGACCTAACTCGATCGACACCACCACCGGCCCAAGTCCCTGCAGCAGCTCGTCAACCTCAAGAACTTGCAATTGTGGCTAAACCAAGCCACGTGAAGTTGTGGTTCCAGGTGTACGCTCCAATTACGAAGACCAAGGCGGATAAACAATCTGGAGCCGCCCAGAAGTACATCGATTTATCGCCAAAAGAACCTTTCAATACCCTCATCCAGATCCACGGTGCCGAACTCGTGGATATCCAAGCAAAGGTCTTTGATGCCTGTGATACCTACAAGACTGTATGCGGATCGATCCTCAAGATAGCCAACGAAGAAGGTAAGATGGTCTTCAAGGGCTACGTTGCTGGCCGTGGAGATTTCCTCAAGTCGGCCTTGAAGCCTATCACCTCGGAGGCAATCCTTGATCATTTCAAGGCAACCATGTTGGAGAATAAAGGTAAAGAAGTTGGGTTTCGACTGATCATGGACAACCCAAAGTGTCAGCTTACGTCTCAAACTGGGTGAGATTGAAGACTAAGTTGAATGATGTATGACTCACAAAATGTATACTTCAACGCTTATATGCTGTGTTGATCGTTTATTTTTCGGTTCTTCGCGAGAGAGTGTTCAATTGTAGTTGGGACAATTGATTTTAAAGGTACGGTGTTGAGCACCGGTCTACCTTGATACTAATCTTAATGATATTCTTGTTAAGATTGTCTTCCAAAGTGAGATACAAAGATTCGTATAACTGGCTTTAGGTTACACTTGAGTGTATGTTGATAAGGTGACTTATCAAATAGAGTAAAAAGATGAAGAAATTAGTCAACTAGACAACACTAGACGATCTTTAAATCCTTCGGGGGTTTTAAACGAAACTTTCAAAAAAGATACGGTAAGAAAGAAATTTCACACTACAAACGATGAAAGTATTTTCAAAGAGTATAAGTGCAAAAGAGGATTTGGTTCAGATACTAGTTAAAAGGGAAAAGGCTGGTTTTGATAGAGGATATCAAAAGAAGGATTTTTTTGAGTAATAACTAGTGAATTCTAAGCTGGTTAAAAAGGTTTGGGATAAACAGATATTGGGTTTTGTATAAGTGATAACGGGTGATTCTAAAACTCTTCCTTTGTTGGTTCGAGCATTCCCTTATATATCTGGGGTTTTGCCTCGGTCAGGGTTTCTAGTAGTTGAACCTGAATTAGTCCTACTTGGTTGGTCTTGGTCGAAATGGATAAATGGTTCCTGTCGTCTTGGAATCGATCAGGGTCCTTGGTTCTTTTACAGACCCTGGTCAAATTGGAGATAATGAAATTTAACCATCCAGTTATTTACTCGATACCTGGATGGTAGTATTTTTTATATTCTTAGAAGTTTTACACTCTTGAAACTAGAGTGATAGAGGTGTAATTGATTATTAGTTTTTTATGTTATTAAGTATGTGTTTTTCTGTTAACACGTAAGAATATTTGCGCTGCGAATATTTCTACGGTTGACACAAAGACTGTAAACCGTCTCAAATCAAAGGTACGTTGGATTTCTAATCTTTGACTTTGTTTATGGTTTTGAAAGCTGATTCATTTGTCTTTCTGGGCTGATCAGGAGGATACCTTTGATTGAGTCATCCGAGACAATCATCCGGACACCTTGGCTCCTGCCTGAAATGACAAGTTGGACATGTTAGTAAGTCTATCTCTCGTCTCTGTTCCAGCCAACATTGTACTCATTACCTCTTTTTTTCACAGGGAATCAACGTTAATCCAAGCTTTCAGGAAATCCGAGTGAAGCTCATGAGAGACTTTGGGTGTGTCTCAATCGGAGGCCGTGAGTGCATGGGGATGATTAATCCGGAAAATAGCAATGAGGTGGTGCACTTGTCCCATGCAATGATGGACACTTGGGCAAACGACATTGTAAGTGATTCTATTTTTAATCATTTCTTCATTTTGTTTATTGATGATCCTTTCTCTTTCTCAAAACAGTTCAAAAAAACCCGGAGTTACAGTCATGAAGCCTCCAACCCGCCGACCTGGATTCCAATTCCTACCTATTTCCAACCAACCTCGCCAGCCTCCGAAATACACTGCCGATAGTGTTGCATCGACCTCACAAATCCCTCAACACTATTCCAAGTTGCCACCACCATATCCTCTTCCGGACTTTGAAGATTATCTCCGGTTTGCCAAGGTTGGAACCGAGGATCATGTGACCCAAGAGCTTCTTGATCAACACAACATCGTTGAATTCGAGTCCTTCTTCTCTCCTGCGTTGGATATCCCAACCCTTGAGAGGTTGGGATTCCCTTATGGAGCGGCGGTGTGTTTACACGACAAAGCCCCACTGTATCGAACTGAGCTGAAGAAGCGTAAGAATCCAACAATTTGGAGTTGAATGGTTTAAATTAAAAGAAAGAGAAGACAAATCACGTGTACCTTTATTGTAGCAGAAGCTTTCCTTATACATGTAGCTACTCATTATATCCACCTTAACCCCCAAGAAAATCAATGTGATCGCTTGTGCTGCAATGTAAATTTTTATGCGTTAACTCTCCTAGCCATTGAACCAACTCCAACACCTGAGAGATCTGAGTCACCAGTGTGATTACCACAGGTCTATTGCAAGGGAAAATAACAACAATTGATCTTTATCACAACCGAACATGTCTAGAGTCTAGAGTCTGCTGAAGTCTTGATTTTGAGCAAGACTTTCTCCAGATTTTAGGATGTGTAGATTTTTACAAGTCTGACACGTACTCTCTAATGAATACGAAGCATGTTCAAGCTCATTAAATCACTAGACTTAAGCTCACTTCACAAAAAGAACACAGAATTGGGTATGATAGCCCTTTTGCATTTCTTGAGGATAATGTAGAGAGAAATGTACACGATTTATGTTTGTTTTGGGATGTAGGATTGGTGATGGTGATGAATGCACATGACATGTTAACCTTCTTCATACCCACAAGTCTTATAAAGACTCATAATCAATGAACTGGTCGAAACCTCACTCATTACTACTAGCATACAATCAAGCCTATCAGCTGCATCATTCAGCATGCGGTTCCTCCTGAGCCTATCTTTGAAAACATCGAAGATTCTCTCGATTGGGTTCCAATCCGGCAAGTACGGTGATAAGTAGCGAACAACAATACCCATCTCATTACACATTTGTTCGATCTCGCCACCATGGTGAATGGTACAATTGTCCAACACCAATACTGAATTTCGCGCGGGGTAACGATTCATTACGGGAAGCTGCATCAATAGGAATGTCTGATTGAATCAGTACATTTGAAGTATTAAGAATGAGAAACAGGTGAGATGCTTACCAAAAGATGCTTCATAAAAGCTTTGAAATCTGTTCGCAGGTAGGCATCCATCTTGGAATGTACTGCAAGCAACCCCATTTCACAGATGGCTGCGAGCATACTGTAATGTGGTCCATTTCGTTTTCGTTTCAACTTCACAGGTCGTTTGCCTCGCTTCGATCTCACTTTGTCTCGCATCACATCCTGTGTTCTGAGACCTGTCTCATCTTGTAGATGCAAAGGAGAACAATCAAGTCAGTTACTGTTGATAATGTTTATGACAAAAAAAGAAAGAAGCTCACCCATGAAGACAAGACACTTGGAAGGGATATTGGCAATTCTCATGGAATAAGCTGCTTGAAGGTCAGGGGATTGCTTTGGATCCACTTTGGCAGCTTTATGAACAGTAAGAAAGAGACGGTCTTTTAAATCGTTCGCTATTGTTTGTCGACAAGCAATGATATTGGTGTGATCATACATTGCCTCCTGGATCTCGTCTAGAAAAAGTGTTGGGTCATCGTCGATAAGCTCAAGCATGAACTCGCAATCCTCTCTAGAATATACAGTTGGGCGTCCTTGTTTCGCGTACGTGGCCGGATCTCTGATGACAGAATGAGTGTGTTCGTAAAGAAGTTTCCATCGTGAAAATGATTTTCTTGAGATGTCGAGGAGAAGATCGTGGTTGATTGATGGGATTGATTGTCCTAGAAGCCACTTGTTGAGTGCGATGACTTTAATTTGTGG
This sequence comes from Melampsora larici-populina 98AG31, assembly GCF_000204055.1. Classification (NCBI taxonomy): domain Eukaryota; kingdom Fungi; phylum Basidiomycota; class Pucciniomycetes; order Pucciniales; family Melampsoraceae; genus Melampsora; species Melampsora laricis-populina. The sequence continues at coordinate 414,272 of NW_006768770.1, forward strand.
GGTGTATTTGATGAATGGCATGGCGTGAATGCAAGAGAAATGGATTGATCAACAATGAGAATTGAATGAATAAGAAAAATTGATGAAGTTCGGTGGGATTGAGGGTATGGAAGAAGTGGTGAGCTGTGGTAAACAGCCCAAATTCAATCGAGATAGGTGAATCTCAATTGAAGGCTCAATATAAGCATATTTTGGCCTGTATTGACCAAAATATTTTTTTAAAAAAACTCGACCGGACAAGGTATTTTAGATTGACTGTATTTGGTTCCCAAAAGTATGTAGCTTTGAGTCCCTGTTGCATACTTTCTTATCTACTTCTTCATGCCTCATGTTGGCAAACAGCAGCAAATCTATCTTGAGCTTGCCCAAGCAAGTGCCCATGTGTTGTCTGGGCTCTTATCTGCCGCAAATCCTCCCTCTTATCTTGGCTTATACGCCAGTATTCACATTGAATTGTTAAGCATCACAACTCTGATGCTGATGGGCAACTCCAACAAAGCCTTCATCATTGCGGCTATCACTGTTGGTGGTGCTTTCAGCAAGTTCGTCCAAACCGGCTGGAAACTTGAAGCTTTCATCCAGTCTCAGCAAGCAATTCATCACCATAATTTTAACTTAGCTTTGGCTATTGGTCAAGCGCTTGATTTACTTACTCACCTGCAATATGTTGAACCAAGGATTCACAACCAATTGACTGTGTTCCAAGTACTAAGGTTTTGCAAGGTCTTTAATGGACCCAAACACAATTTTCTTGGCCATGTGTGTTCCATTTGCCTCTACTCTCATGTATTTCAAGTCTAGTTCTGATCTCCTCCAAACATTTCAACCAGGCTCAGATGTCAAGAGAAAACTTTGACCATTTGGCAAATCTAATCTGAGATGATCTAATTTTCCATAGCAACTCCTCTGTACCTCAATCACCTGTTGAGGGGCAGTTACTGGTCACTATTGGAATTCATTGTGATTGTCAAGACCTTCGAGCATCAAGTTATTGACACGTCTAGTATACTGATTTCTGATAAATGTACTTGACTTATTAGGAAATGGATCTTAGGTTGAAAGGGATGGTATTACTAATGTTAAGCGAGAAGAGATGTGTGAGGTTGACTGTTGGATTGTGTTAGCTTATGTGTATGCAGGAATGTTGTGTTGTGTGTCTTGTTTCTTTTTGCTTTGTTTGAGTTTTCTAAGTTATATACCTGGCTCTGTCTTGTTCCCCTTTTGATTTTCTTTTTCCTCACCAATTGGGAAAAAGTAATCTAAAGGTAAAGTTTCTCTTCATACACCAGTGTCAAAATTGTTAGCTATAACTAATTCTTTTCATCAAAAACTGTTTGTGTCTGTCTCTCTATTTTTGTTTCACTACTTTCAGCTTCTTTTCTTTTTATCAAACCTTGTCATGTTTCCTTGTTCTTTGCTCTCTTCAAGACCTGTCACCTTGCTGTAAAGAGATCTCATATTCTCTTGTTTTGTTAAAGGTGTGTTAGTCATGAGTAGTGTTTCCTCACCAATTGGGAAAAAGAAATCTAAAGCTTCTTTTCTTTTTATCAAACCTTGTCAGGTTTGCTTATTCTTTGATCTCTTTGAGACTTGTCACCTCACTGTCGAGAGATCTCATATTCTCTTGTTTTGTTAAAGGTTTGCTTATTCTTTGATCTCTTTGAGACTTGTCACCTCACTGTTGAGAGATCTCATATTCTCTTGTTTTGTTAAAGGTTTGCTTATTCTTTGATCTCTTCTAGACAAGTCACCTTGCTGTTGAGAGATCTCATATTCTCTTGTGTTGTTAAAGCCTTTTAAACACAGTGTCTAATGTCAAGTTTTCATCTCCGTTGAATTCTTTTAGTCACCTTGTGTTGTTTAGGTTCAAGTGGAAATGGGGGTAGTGCTTATATGATAGGTCAGATGTTTGTATTTAGTGGTAGGTAACTGGTAACTGGAAGTCCTGGTCCTTGAGACATTACTGACTCTATTTGTGTCTTTAAAAGGGTCTGTTCACAATTTTACGCACCATTGTTTTGAGGTGATTTTAAAATTGGAATATCAATATGTCTATTGGCCAAATCAAGAAGAAGGAAATTATATTAAGAGGCATATTGGCAATTGGTCTTTCTTTCAGGACTTTGTAGGATTCATTGACGGCACCTTAATTCCGCTGGCCTTTGCACCATTGAAAGATTGATAAGAGCAGTTTGCTCATTATCATTACTTTTTTCTTACATCTATTATGATCCCTCCTTTACTAGGTACTTGTGTTTAACCTTTCTCATAAAATCCCAACATCAATCTAACCCAACATCTTTGTTATACATTTTTATATTTCCTTTTTTATTTGTTGTGATTAGGTTAGTACCTTAGGTCTGCGTACCTATTGGTTTGGAGGAGAAGTGCTCCAAAAAAGATTGTTTCTCTTTCAGTTTCCTTCAATTGACAATTTTGGTAGTTCTCAGGTGATCTGGCTGTTTTGCTCAAATTTTGCTGTACATTGCTGGAGAATGCTTGTTTCCATTGTCAATCTTGGATGAGCAGCCTTTGAGCTCAGTCTCTCATATGAGTACTCAGAATCAATTCATAAGTCACTGCATACTCAGAACAGCTCAGAGCCTTGTCCAAAATCCCAGATCGGCAGGCTCCAAGGCATGCCACTGAGGATCAGCTGAGGGGCTGAGATGAAGTGAGCAGATAGGCCAGCCCTCCCTCAGGTTTCTTTGCTAAGGAAAGGCCTAGTTCATCCTTTCAGTTCCTGTTAATCATGTAATCAGCTGACAAGCAGGAATAAAAGGGAAATAAAAGGGAAAGAATTTGGAAGGAAAATTGAACAAATGTTGAAGAAAACAAGAAAATTTCAATGCTCACCCCAAAGTGAGCATTTATTTTTGCCCCTGTGATTGTGCTTTTCTCCAGATCAATGAAGGAGCACAAGAAGCACTTAGCCTTGGTTTTAGACCAACTCAGGAAGACCAATCTTTACTGTAGCAGGAAGAAGATGAAGGTACTCCAACAAGAGGTGAAGTTATCTCACCAAACAGAGTACAATCAGACCAAGATAAGCTCAAAAAATCCAATCATACAAGTCCCCTGAATCATAGAGTAAAAGTTCCTACAAGCCATGCAGTGGAATCTACACAGGGGACTTAAACATTCTTTGAGACCTGTTATACAGTTGTTTTCAAAAAGCTTGCCACATATCCACTGCCAAATTGTATGAGTTTTAGTCTCAAAAAAACCCAGTTGATCCAGTTGGCTTTTTGGCAGGGAGCTGTCAACAAATGTCAAGTCAATACACAAAGTTACTGCCAAAAAGCAACCAGGTCAGTCAGGTTTTGTTGGAACCCAGTCCACTTTGAGAGCCACTAATCACCATAATTTTTACTCATGCAAGAGGACTACTATTTGATCAAACCTATTCAGGCCCCAGCTTGCACAACAGAAGTAAAGCTGATAAGTCACAAGTCACTCTCCAGGGCACCAAGCTTGCAAAGGTTAAAAGAGCCCTGCAAGAATTTGAAATCTGTCTGACACAGGAAGACTATTAGTCAGGCAAACAAATTATGTTGAATGTGCCAACCTCCTGCTTCAGGCACAGAGTAGTGCATAAAGAAGATTGTCTGGTGTAGTGGACTTGTGGTTTAGCTAGACTTTAAGACAAACCTCATTTAAATTTCAATGAAAACAACCAAATTAAGTAAAAGCATACGTATATTCAATTTGCCCTCTTTTTCTAGATATGGAAACTGCTTCTCAGTATGTAATGGCCATTGATGACTTTCTTCATAATCTTATCATTTGAATCACAGCTACACTTATTTAAGGTGTGCAACGAGAAGTGTATCTAAATGCAAAAAAAAGTTTCATCCAAGTCAACTTATATTTCCTTCAAAACATTCAAAAGAAGTAAAACATACCGAGGATACAGGGAGCATTCTCGAACATGAGGTCTCTTCACAAGCCAAGCCAAGAATCGCTAAACACAAAAAAATTCGTCATCAACACCCAGATCAATAATAGCATCATTCAATCAAACCTTACCTCTACTCCAAGTCCATATCCTCCATGTTCACAGGTCCCATACTTACGTTGATCAGTGTACCTAAACCCCCAAACCTCAAGCCATCAAAACCCCATAAATTTGAAAAAACAACTTAAAAATCCAACTTACCAGTAATAAGGTTCAGCCGGAATTCCCGCACCACGGTAAGCCTCCAAAAGTTCATCATAGCCTGTCATCCTCATAGACCCACCCACAATTTCACCCACCCCAGGCATAAGCACATCAACACTTTCAGTAAAGTTTGGATTACCCGAGATTCGTTTCATATAAAAGGCTTTAATTTCTTTAGGAAAGTTAATCAAAAAGATCGGAACATTAAACGTGTCGGTCATCAACCGTTCAGGTGCTTCTGGAATATCATCTGCAATGGTAAATGGACCACCTCCATCTTCTTCTGCTTTGTTGATCCCTCGTTCGTTTAACCAAGCTATAGCTTCTTGGTAATCCATTCTTTTGAATGGTCTACTTGGATATTTGAAATCGGGGTTAAGAGTTTCGACTAAAGCTTTGACTTTGGGGTTAGCTAAGAGGATATCTAAAGTAGAACAAATCTAAAAGAATACGTTGTCAGCTCAATGCTTTAAAACACCAGTCTTGAGATCGAATGTGATCTTACTAATTCTTCAATATGGCTCAAAAGGTCTTCGAAAGTCAAAAAACCAAGTTCGGCCTCAAGATGGGTATATTCACTAAGATGTCTTCGGGTCTAAAAGAAAGCAATTCATATCAGGCCACGAATTTCAGTTTGAGTATCTATTACTAGTATTACTTACCCGACTTTTCTCAGCACGAAAGCTTTCTTGAATACAAAAACAATCTCCCAAACTAGGTAAACAAGTTTCGAGATATAATTGAGAGCTTTGAGTCAAATAAGCTTTCTCGCCATAATAATCAAAGGCAAACAAGGTCGATCCACCCTAGTAACACAAAAGAAAGAAAGAAAGACTTAGTACCAAAGACAAGAATGGATGACACAAATCACTCACTTCAACTTGAGTTTGTACCATACAAGGAGGAGTGACTTCAATAAGTGACAGTTTCGCATAAGATTGACGAAAAGCATCTAAAAGAGCTGATCTAACTTTCAACACACTCGAAGCCGTTTCACCCCGAAGAACTAGATGACGTCTATCAGCCAATGTGTCCGGTCCAGAATCTTCTGAAATCTGATTAGTAAACGATTCCGAATCCCCTGGAGCTTTTCCCATGATAGACCACCAATCTACTTGTAATTCATGTCCATCTGGTGCACTTTTTCCTTCTGGAAGGGCTACGATCTTACCGGTTAATTGAACAGTGGATTCGATCGTTAAAGTAAGTGCATCATAGGTTTGAGCCTGATCGAACAAAAAAAAAGATTCAGTACATTATCTTATCAATGGTTTACAAAGTGATTTGCTTACTAGTTTTCCAGTAAGAACACATTGAAGGAATCCAGTCCCATCACGTAGCACTAAGAAGATCAAACCTTTTTGTTGTCTAAGTCTATGAATCCAACCAAAGACTCGAACTTTAACCTCTCTGTTATCAACAGCTTGATGAATCTTAATACGCTTAGCCAGCCCATCTGTTTCTTCTAGAACAATCTTTTTAGCTTCTTCAAGTTTGACTGCATCATCTGCTTTGCTAGACGATTCACGATCCTTGAGTGCTTCTTCAGCTTTATTAGCTTTACTTTGTTTCTTTTGATGTAATTCGTATCCTTTTTTAGCTCTTTTGATAGCTGTTGAAGTGGCTGGTTGAAAGGATCCTTTTGAATCTGGAGCTTCTTCGGTCTTAAAGACTAAACAAGTTAGTTCGGTATTGTTTTGAGCGATATAAGCACCAAGGATAGTTTGAAATGGAGATGATTCGGATCCATTTCCGGTGGTATCAGATCCGGTTGTTTCATTGATATAAACGGTTGATGCAGAGCTGATGGAAGTAGCAGCCATGGATGTGGTTAAGGACTCTGCCATGTCAATGATGGATAGGGAAGTTGGATCTCGATCGGTGATTGGTTTTTATTGTCGATTGGTGTTTTGGGGCAGAAAATCAAATTCAGCCGAGTTTCGAAGTTTTTGAAGAAAGACCCGATCACATCCAACGGACTTTATCACACATGACTACATATCACAGCAATCCGCATTCACAGGACAATCACAGCACACAGCATTCTTGCTTATACAATCAATATATGCAGCTTCAAAATTGTAAATTAACATCTCATGAGCTCACTCAAATGCTTTCTCAGAAACACATGCATGGCTGATTCAGCTGTCTACATAGGCTCCTCCATCACCAGATCTCTTAAAAAAAGGAAAAAAAAGGAGACATTTTAAAGAAGATAGATCTGTTACAAGTTGGAAAATGGCCATGGTGCTCCACTTTCTTGGAGTTTACAATTTGGAGTGTGAATCTTCACAAATTATTGTCAATCCTTGGATATGATGATCAAGATTACAAGAAGAAACACCTTCAACTTTCATTGCTAGTCTGATTTACATACACAGTGATGTGACATGTGTTATGTATCTTAAGAATAACCCTTAATATTTAGTCCAATGGTCACCATTCAAGGGATTGAGTATTGTCCTCTTCAATCAAAGCTATGCGATCACATCAAGGATCTGAAGAAAATTGAAAACTTGAAATCCACTTCATGATGTCAAGCTCATGGAGAACATTTAAAACACTTCATCGAACCTTTAAACCAATCCAAAAACCTTCAATCAACAAAACTCAATTCTCAACCCAAACCATTTTCAAGCAAACACCAATCAACAAACCATTTAAAAAACCTAAATTACAATTACCTACAATTATTCTTACTGGAAGTTTGACTGGAATTTTATTACTTTGGATTAATTTAAAAACTTCAAATCCAATCTCAAATGAAGAATTTCAAAAAGTTTTACAACAAGATAATGAATCCGGTCTAACAAACACACCACAATCCACGAAATCGAATACAACTTATCCTGAGAGTAATGTGTTTATATGGGGTTCTAATAGGTAAGTGATTCATTATGATTGATGAGGTTTTGAAGTTTTAATTGATGTATGATTTAAGGATCGGTTTAGAAATGGGATTCCTGCTCCTGGTTCTGATACAGAGATCATAAAGAAACCGATCCCATTACCTTTTTTTCAAGAAGAAGCTTTACGTGACTTAGTTCTACATGAGAAATATGCAGGTAAACCAATCTGATAGAATTCATGGATCTTGACTCCTTAAACTAATTTTCTGATGATAATATTTTATTTTCTTTCCAATCATCTTAGTGGCAGTCGATTCTCGTGGTGATCTTTATCAATGGGGATCTCAAACTCCTTCAAACCAAACATTAAAACCAACCAACATCTTATCAAATCATGATATAAAACAAATCGCATGCACTTCTTATAAAATCTATGCATTATCCAAATCAGGAAAAGTTTATATAATCCCATCAGGTACAAAAGAAACTAGCACACATGATCAAACTTTAAATAAACAGAATAGATCATGGTGGCCTTGGTGGTTAGGAGGTTCAAATGATTCTAAATCTCAACTTGTTTGTTTAAAGATCGATTCTGAAGAAAATCAATTATCTTGGAGAGAAAAGTTTACTTCGATTTCGGCTGGTGATCATCATTTACTTGCTATTACATCAAAAGGAAGAACGTTTGCTTCAGCTGTTGATCTTCAAGCAAACTCGCATGGTCAATTAGGCCTAAAGCAAGTCAAGCTTAATAAGATCTCTCAGCAATCTTGTCTTGTACCTCTCAATCCTCTAGCAATTAGTGATACTGTCAGCAAACCGATCAACCCTTTAACCCCTCAATTACCATGGCTGCCAGACGATCCTTTGAGGAAGAATTCGAAACCTGAAGTTCCAGTCTCCAAAGTTACCCCACTTGAATCAACGATTGCTGATCTAGGAATAGAGCCAGAACATGACATCAACTTTTGTACCACATTACACGAGATCCCAGCACTCCGTCAATTAAACATAGTCCAAATCGCCTGTGGCTCATCACATTCACTCGTCCGTACTGCAACTGGTGACGTACTAGCATATGGTTCTAACCTATACGGACAATTAGCCGCAGGAGCCAGTCTACTTTTTCCAGCATTACCAGCCCCAACGGAAGTGGATATGCCAAGATCGAAAGATTATTCAAGGAAATGTATCGGATTGGCAGCAGCTGGAGACACAAGTTATTTAGTCACTGAAAAAGAAGATGTCAAACTTCATAGAAAGACTATCGAAGTCTTGGCAGCTGGGTATGGTCAATTTGGTGGGGTTGGGAATGGACAATGGAATCATCAAGCTAGTCCTGTGAAAGTTAAAACTATTAGCGGATTGATGGAATGTAAGATTTTCATCATTTTTTGATCGGTTGGGTCTCCTTTGGAAGATTGATTTGGGAAAATATATTTTGTATACTATAGGGTCGGAAAAAAATCAGACTGTCTTTCCAATTGGAATTCATCAATTGTCTACCGGAAGAACACATGTTGCAGCTGTTCTAGATAACGCTGTCTCATCTGATGGAATCGATTTTGGTCGAGATGTATTTTTATGGCAAGAATTTAATCACCATATCATCATATCATTATACTCATATTTCCAAACTTTTTTCTTTTCACTTTTAGGGGACATAATGTTGATTATCAACTTGGAAATCGTAAAAGAGCAAATCTATCAATTCCTCAACACATTTCACCATTACCGAAGATTCCAAAAGATGAAAGTCGATCCAAAGCAATGACAACCGAAATCGAAAGTGGTACAAGTTCTCCTATGCCTCATCATAGATTACAATTAAATCCTAAAAAGAAAATCGCAAGGAAAGATGCAGAAGAAACGGTTGTTGCTGGATGGTAAGTGTTTCTTTTTCTGGATCATCTTCTGGTTAGTGCCAGTGGATTGATTGGTTCTTTTTTTGGGGGTTGGGGGATTTAGGGATACCACTGCGGTTTATTGGCGATTGATTCAGTAGTGTAGGTAGTATTGATTAAAAGTATGTGGTTTTGTATAGACAATTACTATCATCATGACTACTGTCATTTAGCCCTTTTCTTTGTTAAGCACTGAGATTGTATATAGAAATGTTTATCAAATCTTGTATTCGACCTTTTCAAATATCAAACATGTTTTAATGATCAGATTTTTCTAGTGTCTGTAATTAACAGAATAGTTTTAAACTTTATGTGTAATAAACCTTGATTCATCTTATCACAAAGTGACCATGATCAATTTCTGCAAAGTGTAAAGGGTGGTGAATTTTCTCGTGGAAGAGTGGCGTTCGACGGCGTCTACAGGTCTGGGGACTGGGCTACTATTTCTATTAGTGCTACCAGAGGGACGCGAAAAGTAGATCATGGTTAGGGCGAAGAAGGGACGGGTTGTGAATCAGAAGGATGTCATCTTGTTGAGAATTAGTGAAAATGAACCAATTATCGATCTGAAACTCCGAGGTTGAGCGAGATAGGTTCACTGATCAGCATGACACTTGAACCATCGAATCAACTTTTCAAAGAGTCAAATGAGAAAAAGAAATGTCATTTGAACCTTTTCGACCAACTCAACGTGACTGCATCATACTTCGATCATTATCCATAAGCCCAACTATAAGTCCCACCACATGGTCAACTTCTAATTCTAAACACACCCCAATACCTGAAGCTCAACCTGCTCTTCTTCATGCAAGAGTTTTACCTAGATCTGGATTTCCAATTTCTGCAAAATTAGATTTACTTGATTCAGATACAATATCATATGCTAGTATTGCAAAAGCATTCATTGAACATATCAACTCAACTCAATCAATTTATTTTAGAGTAGAATTATTGATTGAAGATTTGGCTAAGATTGCTCTTTGGGATTGTGGATGTGATGAAATTGATTTAGGAATCGAATTGACAAACGGAGTTTTACAAGGAAAAAGTTCAGGATTAGTGATCTCAAGAAACCGATTGGATTATCACTTTGAACCAATCATTAACTTATCATCATCTATCAAACCTCAACTAAAGCATCAAGTAACATCAACATCAGCAAAAGAAGATAGATTGATCTTAAAAGACTTACGGCTAAGTTGTATTATTGGAGTACTCGATCAAGAAAGATTAGAAGAACAAACTGTACTGGTTAATCTTATTTGTTGGCCTACAAGACTTGCTGGAACGGATTACGAACTTCAAACTATCGAAAGTCATCTTGACATGGGCATCGGTCTTCAAGCCCTAGCATCAGCGACCATAGGTGTTAGTCATCTTTGATTCTTCACTCAAAGCTTCATTGTTGACTTGGATTGATTGGTTGACTTTGTTATTCAGTATGTTAAGAAATCTTCATTCTTTACAGTCGAAGCTTTGGCAACTTCATTGGCAGATACATTGCTCTCACTTCAGTATCCTAACTCTACATCAGTAGACCAACCAAGGAAACAGCCGATCGAAAAGGTTACTGTTCGAATAGAAAAACCTTCAGCGATCGCATTTGCTCAGGGCGCTGGAGTCGAAGTGACGCGTTGGGGAAACAGACGCCCTCATGAACTTAACAAATTGACTGTAGAAAACAACATCACAGGCCCCAAGTGGGGCTCAGCTTCAAATCTTCAAATCGGTTCTCGTTCACTTACATCCTCATCTTCACCTTCACAAGAACTTGACGAACCAAATCATATAGTTTATATCGGCTTAGGCTCAAACATGGGGGACCGACTTGAAAATATTTCTTCAGCTTTAGATCGACTTTGTGAACCATTAGAATCAGGAGGTGCGAATGCTAAATTACTAGACACAAGTTTTATGTATGAAAGTGAACCTATGTATGTGGTGAACCAATCGCCATTCCTCAATGCCGCTTGTAAGGTAGATATCGATACTTCTCCCTTCAAATCTATAGTCTAATCTAACAGTACTTTCGTTTTGATAGATTTCAACCCCACTAGAACCTTTTGATCTTCTCAATGTTTTGAAATCTATTGAAAAACATTACGGTAGAGACCTTCATACAAACCAACGTAATGGACCAAGACCTATCGATCTGGATATCCTATTATTTAATTCAAACATCATCAATGCAGAAGATTTAAAAATACCTCATATTGGAATCCCAAGTCGACAATTTGTTTTAGAACCATTAAACGAGTAAGATTCGATTCCTATAAATCATCTTTCTTACCAAAACTCCAAGCTCAAACTTCTTTTTTTTTCTCCTCAAAAAAACTTTTCTGTAGTATTGCTGCTCATCTATTACATCCACAACATCGTCTTACTATTGGTTCTCTTTTATCACGTCTTACAAAATCAGAACCATCATCAGTGAATCGAATCCATCCAATCCATTCCCGAACCCAACCAGATTCCCCAACCCTAGATCTTTCGAAATCGACCCATCTAATGTCAATCTTAAATTGTACACCTGATTCATTTTCAGATGGAGGCATATCTTTCGAAGCATCTGATGCGATTCAAAAAGCTCTTGATCAAATCAAGAATGGTACAGATATCATTGATATTGGTGGGATGTCAACCAGACCTGGTGCAGATGAAGTTTCAAGCCCAGAAGAGATTCGTAGAACGATACCTGTGATCGAAGCTCTAAGAAAAACTCATGCTGTTAAATGTCATATTAGTATTGATACTTTTAAGTCAGATGTCGCTAGAGCTGCTCTACAGGCTGGAGCAACCATGGTGAATGATGTATCAGGTGGTGAAGCAGATCCGAAGATGCTCTCAACTGTAGCAAAACTAGGCGTACCAATTGTCTTAATGCACATGCGTGGTGATTCAAAAACAATGAACAAGATGATAAACTATGGAGAAGATATTTTAAAAGGAGTTCAAAAAGAATTAGAATCAAGAGTCTCGAAAGCCATCCAAGTAGGTATCAAACGTTGGAACATCCTTCTTGATCCTGGTTTAGGTTTTGCAAAAGATTCGAATGGAAACTGTATACTGATCAATCGATTAAGTGAATTAAATCAACATGGAATTTTAAAACATTTTCCAATCCTTATTGGTCCATCACGTAAAAAGTTTATAGGTGATTTAATTTCAAGAAAATCAGATGGAAGTCAAGAATCAAACATGGAGATCGTACCTGCTCAAGATCGAGTCTTTGGTACGGCTGCTGCTTGTGTGATGTCTATGATGGGAGGTGCAAGAGTTTTAAGAGTTCATGATACTAAAGAAATTAAGGATGTTATCAGAGTAGTAGATGGGATTCGACGCTCTCACTTACGGTGATCAAATTCATCAAACTCGATTCTTTTGGATGGTTTTATAAATTTAATTATTTGTATCTCATTTTTTCCAACTATTTTGAACCCTCTGCGCTCAGATTGATCTTGGTGTATCTTTGTTTGTTTCAATGTCAGCTATAAAAATGACAATAATTTGAACAAGCAGTCCACTAGAGCAATTTGAAGTTCAGAATCTGATAAGACGCTCTACGAAGGGATCTTCCGTTACTGTTGAGGAATGCAAGGATGATTGTACAAATCTATAAATACTTTTGAGATACTTTGTAGCTCATTGTATGATGTAAGATTGACCATTTCAAAGCTTCCAACTAACAGTAAGAGTCACTGGTAAGAAATGCGGAGGTCCTCTTACTCAATTTTGCCCAACATCTGATCTCCAGTGAGAGTCAGAGAAGAGACCCCCAGAACACTGAAAGGTCCAAGTCTCCTTCTCGCAAGAAATGTACTAAGATCATGTAGACTTTGACCTGCTTCAAAAACAACCAAACCTCCAGAACTTTGACTTGGGATTTGACTTTCCAAAACTTCTTACTCATTGATCTAAGCAAAACCTCTTCAAGTTTGCTCATTTAAACCATTCTTTGGTACACATCAAATATTCCTTGAGCAAGATGACCAAGACACACGTCTTTAAGATACACCAGACTAAAGAAATGGACATCAAATCAAAGACTCCCCATCCAAACCGCAGAAGTTCAATCCTTCAACCAAACCCTAATCCCAAAAAAAAATCACAACATATTCCTAATCAATCGAGTAGCAAGCTTAACACCCAACCCAACCTGTCTACCATCCCCTTCAAACCAATCCTCACAAACCAAACCTGTTGCATTTTTTCTTAATCCAGTCAATTCTTCTGTCAATTGATTTGAAACTCCCTTTTCTTCTGTTTCATCTATGATTAATAAATTACATTCTAGATCTCTTTCTGCTGATCTACGTCCGTAATTTGATGATCCGATCATTGTTAAAAACGGTTCAAATTCATTAGATATAGATCGGTTTGAGTTTAAATGGGTCGAATCAGTAGGTATATCGGCTGAAGGATTCGGATTACAAATTCTTGATAACCAAATTCCTATGAAACCAAAACATTAAGATCATCAATCCAAAAAATAATGAGTGAGTAAAAAATCAAATTGAGTTTACCTTTAGCATGATACGTCCAACCTTCTTTAATCCATTCTCGAATTTGAATTTGATCCTGTTTACGAGCTTTAATGATATCTTGATAAAACAAGCTTTCTAAATAAGTATAAGCATCTGGAATATATTTCGATACACCTTTGGATTGATAAAACCCATTTGCCTTTGAAACGCCCCCAAGAAAATGTTAGAGATTTAAAGATAGATTGTATTATTGAAAAGCTTAGATCACTTACTTCAGGTGATGCAGATGTTATTGAAACATTCAAATTGGATTCTAAAAGCATTCGTTTATAGTCTCTTAAAATGCTAAAATATCCACTTGTCCAATCTAGTCTTACTTTACAACCATCAGTCAAAGTTTCTAACGTGTTGGCTAAACGGATCAATTCAGGTACCACCAGCCGAGTTTCTTGTCGGATCTCAAATGGTCCGATTTGTAAAACTGGAAAAATGTAAACTTTTGAGTCTTGCGAATCAAAAGCTGTTGAATCAGATGTTAAAGTTTTCCATTTTTGAGTCAAGCTTTGGTACTTGTGATGACCAGTGGTTTTGAATTTGGTAGATGTTAGTTTCGAATGATCAGGTCGTTGAAGATCATGATTCTTTGGCCATGAGAATGATAAGTTTGTAGGTGTGGAATTAGGATCGATTGTGTATGATAATTGGGCAGTAGTTTTGCATAGCTCATGAAAGTAATCGGCTAGAAGACTATGATTTGAGATCTTGATGTAACGATCCATCCGATTTGTGAAATAATCATGACTCAAGTTAGCACTGTATAAAAGTACAAAACAATGAGCATTTTGAAGAAAAAAAGAAAAAGTACAAGAAAAGAAAACGAAACGAAATGCTTGTCCCACCCACTCATGATTAAATGATCATCTACACCATAAACCTTCATATGTTGTAATCCCCATCCTTCATCAAACCGTCTAGGAATCCAACTTTTTCTCCATCCAAAGAGTTCAGAAGTATGAAAGAGAGCAATTTCGACTTGATTAGGAAACTCAGTTTTCAAACTTGCCAAGATTGATCCAGATGAAGGTTGAGGATCTTCTCGAGTAGATCTTAAACAATCCACCACGATCGTCAGGTGTAAAGTAGGAGTAGATTTTAAGGATCGATGTAGAGCGGTGATCTGAGTGTTATTTGTATGCAGGATCAGGTATAAGAATGGATGGCTCATTCCCATTACTTCTTCAGACGCACCAACTCATGTTCTTCTTTACCAATATATAAACTTGCAATAAAGATCCGATGTCTTGCTTTAGAAATCATATCCTGATGATTAAGATCGACAAGACAAGATGATCAAGACCAACCATCTATTACTGATTCTATAAGACTCACCAGTAATGTTTGATAAAACTCATTGGGTTTCTTGATGATTTGAATATCCTGAGCACGTGCTTTAAAACATGGTAATTGTTGAGCAAGATCGCACACGAATCTCTTGAGTTCTGTGCTCCCGTTGAGCCGAGATGAAGGTTGTGAATCAAGATTCATGTGATGGATGTGACGTGATTGGGTTCTAGTGAATGGGTTGTTGATCCTCAAGTTGAAGTGATATGAATGAGAATTAGGAATAGAGAATAAGAGAATCCGTCGATTCATTATGATTAGATGAGTGATCTCGATCGAATGATAAGATACAATCGAACCACTTTTTAAAGTTTTGGCTGAACTCGAATTCGGTAAAAGTCATCTGGGATCCGGTCCGTGAGTTGAATGCCAATCTGATAACCGAGCACGCCCGCGCCCCATGATCCATCTCCAGCCGCCCTGCTCATTCCATTCTGAGTTTCTTGAATGATCAGCATAACCCTTGACCCAAATGCAGCACAAATGATCAAAAGCACTGGATCAAGAAATTTAATGTTGTTGTACATACAAACCTTTCGGAAATCATAGATTCCTTTTATTTTATTCAGAAGCACACTTTCAAATTAATAGAGCTACAAATAATTACTATCAAATCAAAGAAACCTCAATATATATATATATATAAATACACAAAATTTTATTAAGCCAAACAACCCAAACCAGTCCCGAAGTTAATTTTGCCCAAAAATTTCTTAATCATCGACTTTAAAAAGTTTACCAAACCTACCCGGTAATTTCTCAAGTTTAGAAACACAAGAAGATCTATTCCTAAACCTACAAATCCTAAACCTAATCAAATCTTTATGTTCTTTAGTAAGTTGAGCATGATAAAACGTTTCTTCATCTGTAAAATTGCTAACCAAACTTGTAGGATCATAAACAAATCCAATAGATTCTTGTGAATGAGTTTGATTAATTAAATCCGTATTCCTAAGTGACTGATCCCTTTGAAAGGTTTTTTCAAAACTTGTACAAGGTCGTAAGATAAGTTCAGATTCGTGTACTAAACTTGAAGTTGGTAAGGTTATTGGATCGGTTTGGAGAGTAAGCATCTTAGGTTCATAAAAAGCTGAGATTGGGGATTTAGGAAAATGATCTGATGAAGTAGGAAGATGAAATCGTTTGATAAGTGGTTTTGGCTCGATTGATGGAACTGACATAAGGTGTAAGGGTGTGGGTGTGAGTTGGCGAAAAGGTTTTTTAGAACTAAAAGACTGAGCTGAAGAAGATTCAGGATAGGAAGTAAGAGTAGGTAAGGTATTAGAACGGTTTTCATCAAGTTTAGTGGATGTATTAAATGATCGAAGTGTTCCAATAGAACTATATAAATTGACCAAAAAAAATTCAGATTGATCGCATTGGAAAGATGAGTTCAAGACATCGAACTGACTTTAATGGAACATAATCTTCAGCCAAGGTTGTGATTGATGATGTCTTCAATAAATCCTTCTTAGGGGGTGGAAGAGATGGAAGTCTTGATGTACTTGTTTTGATTTCTTGAACTGGAAAATGATCTAAACTCATAGTTTCTAGAATTGGAGGGTAACGTGGAAGATTGTTATAAGGAACTCTAGAGCCTTTTCTCTGATCAGAATAAACCATAGCAGAATCAAGAAAGTTCTGTCTTGAAGGACTGAAATGGGGTTGTGGAAGAGATGTGTATTGATGATGAGTGAGTTGATGAAGGTTTGGTGAGTTAGAAGTGCTATGAGAATGATTATGAGGCATCTCGAATGATTAGCTGATGGAAATGAATTTAAAAGAAATGAAGGATGTTGGTAGTGAATTTGAAGGTAAATTGGAATTTCTCCTCTCTCTGGTGTGTTTGTGATTGATAGCTCATTGAAGTTGAAGAAGAAAAGCAAAAGAACTGATGAATTGATCAGGACTGGATGTTTAGCAATCCATTCATCATTTGACAAATTAAAGTTTTGATTTTGATGAGTAAGATACAGATAGATAAAGTGCTACTATTATGATAAATTGTCTAGAATTCTTTTACATAGAATGATTACCAAGGGTTTATGGAAGAGCTTGTGGGATTAACAGAACATAAAGAAAGAACTTGATATCAAAAGGTGTGGATGGTTGAATGGAGTGATGATTAAAAACCAAATCATCAACTTAGAAATCATCACCAAGATGGTTTTCGAAAGCTAGAAATTCAAAATCATAGTGCCAGGCTTACCACATTAAAACTTTCAAATAACTCTTTGGAGGTTTGAACTTTAACCTTTCTCATCATCATCTTACAACTTACCATGGGGTAGAGGAATAATTGTATTTCATCCAAACTGTGAAAGGTAAGAAGATGCATATGTACATCATAGCAACTTCAAACGGAAGATGAGTGATCTTGATCAGTTCTATCATCTGAATAAGAAAAAGACAAGAAAAGCTTGGAGTCTGACTAAGAATCATGAACAGCAAAACTTATTGATCAAAGTTGAACACAGGATCAAAATTAGATAAGCACCCTTTTTCTTACTTACTTGATCTTGATCTTTAACCAAGTTGAAATGAAGTGGAATTGGTCATCAAACTGATTACGTAAACAGCTCAACTAATCTACTTTGTTCGGATTCAAACCTTTTGATGAGTCTTTATTATTCCTCAGAAAAAAGACTTCCCACTGAAGATTTTTGGTCAACTATTTGATTTTTGGACATTGGTTGATAACCTGAATATCTTTCTAATAAAATCAAAAGTAATGTATTTTAAAATTACTCAAAACCTTTCAACAAATCGTAAGCTATGTGATACTTTTCATTGGATATAGCTAAGAAACAATCAGGATATCAAAACCAAACAATCAAGAACACAAGCAACACTGAAAACCAAATCGAATTCCTAATAACCTTTTAATTTTCAAAGTATCATCCACAAAAGGAGAAAACCTTTTTTCATCTTCCTTGATTGATCGTTGTATGCATGCATGTATATCATTTTCTCCTACTCGATTCCTCACAGCTCAAAGACCATTTCAAAGTTTTATAATCTTTCTTCAGGTTCAAAAGATTCATACCATCAATCAAGATTAGAAAGACTGCATTCGATTCCAAGTGATCAGAATTTCTGACTTCCATGTTGTCTGACTACCATTACCATCAGCCAATTCATAAAATCCTACCTTACTGATACTTCAACTCACACGTCTATGGCATGGGAAATGAAGGAACCTCAAATGATCTCATAGCTCAAGACAGTCTCTATCGCTACACATACTCTTAACTATGGCTTATGCTTAACTCCTAGAAAGGGTCTTTTGATCTTTCCCGACCGATTTCTGTCCCCCTGGAAACCCAAAATCTTCAAGATATCCAAGCTGTTTGATGAGGAGCTGAGGACATGGATCGGATAGACTCGTTACGTTTTCTTATTGGTGAGGTTGGCACTACCTTTTTGGCTCTTGCAAGTCTTTAAGTTTAAGATCCGATTTGTTTGTAATCTTTGTGACGGAAAGTGTATGCATAGATAAGTTT
This sequence comes from Melampsora larici-populina 98AG31, assembly GCF_000204055.1. NCBI lineage: Eukaryota > Fungi > Basidiomycota > Pucciniomycetes > Pucciniales > Melampsoraceae > Melampsora > Melampsora laricis-populina. The sequence continues at coordinate 432,578 of NW_006768770.1, forward strand.
TTATTGCAATTTTGTTTTTGGTTTAGGTCTAATTGAAATAAACCAAAGTGAAAAGTGATGAATACAATCACCAAAAAGCTCACTTGGCAATGATTTAAAGTTGAATGCCTATTGAAGTGGTACGGAAGAATGTCAAACTTGATGTCCGGAGTTGTACCAAATGATAATTGATGTTGATGATTGATTGGTTCACACCCAGATCGATTCACAGGGTAGGATAGTAAGTATTTAGGGTGTAGGGATAGACCAGGAGCTGATCAATAGTGACGCCGAAAAAAAAGCATGATCTGGTGTTTTTTTTTTGTTGTTGTTGTTTTAGACTGACTGGATTACCCTACGACGGGAACAGGAAGAGATGATACGACCGACTGAGGTTGGTTGACTTGGAGCTTGACGACCAGGCTTTGAGGTTGTGGTTGAGTTGAACCCCTTTGATTGGATTGTTGTTGTTAATCGATTTGATTGGATTTGATGGGATGGGATGGGATGGTTCTTATGTAATCTTCAATGGGATTTTCTTTTTAAAGATGAAGTGAAGTTGAAGTTGAAAAAATTTTAAATTTCTAATTCAAATTCCAAATTACATATTAACCAATCAACTTACATATCCAAGTCTTTTTGAGTTAGTCTTCTTGAGTCTTCTTGTGATTTCTCCATCTTCAACTAGTTTTACTTTTTTTTTTTTTCTTCTTTCGATTCCTGACTGCCTTCTGAAAGTCCGGCCGTCTTTTCGATTGTACTGATTAACTGATTTTAACTCTTCATCAGCTTTACACAATCTCAACTTTACACTTTTTTCATTTTACTTTCTTCACAAATTCATTCAACTCAAGACTCCAAAACTCAAAAAAACACGCTTTATACATCTCAACTTCAATGTCTAAAAACTTTCATGTTACTAAATGGTGGTCTGCTCAACCTGATGTACTTGGTTATTGGGGTCCAGCGTAAGTTTGAAATTCATTTCATCTCGTTAAAACTATCATAACTAATCTTTCATGGTTTCTTGGTTCAAAATAGAACGGCATCTATCGATTGGTGGTCAGTTTGATATCTTCACGTCTTTGCTACTACTACTTCACTTTATTCATCCATCAATCATTATTCTGTTTGATTTCGAACTTTTCAGTGAAGCCAATTATGCCATCTCACGATACATTGCCGAATTCACAAACACATTTTCAAACCTAGTCTTTGGTCTGCAACGTTTTCCTTTACATGACTCTAATCTTCAACCTAAACTGATTTTTGTCTTCTTTTTCTATAGTCGGATTGGCCATCTAGTTCGTTTTGATTTTCTTATTCTTCTTAATTCAATCAACTCCTTTTGCTTTTCCCAAAACCAGATGACTGATTTCTTTCGAATGAACTTTTTTTTGTAGTGGGATTAAGAAATGTCGAGAACAACACTTACCTCTTCCACTTGCACTTTGTCAAATCGGTATAGCTCTAGTCGGTTTTGGAAGTTTTGCGTCAGTCTTCTCTTCAACTCACCAGAACCAGAACCAGAAACCAGAAACCTTAATCTTTTCCCTTTGGTGTGAATTCTTACTTTAGCTTTCATGCAACCTTGAATTGGAATTGGCAATTGGGTGATGAACTACCGATGATCTATTCAGTTTGTTTTATCACCTATGTAGCCTTCGATACTGCTCCAGCTTCAGTACCTCGCTCTTGGTTCGTCAAAGCCTTACCCACCATCTTGTCTCTCTATGCGATCATCATCACCGTGGTTTATGTGAGATGGCCAAACCCGGTCTTTCATCAAGTGGCTTATGCTTTTATTCAAATGTAATCGTATTCTTTCTTTGAGTGTTTTTGTCATTTCTAATCATTCAGTTCACTAACCTTGGTTGATTGTTTTTTTTGAGCACAGCTTGTCGACTGTTAGAGTTTATTATACTGTTCGAAACGCACCTGATACCACTCCTGCAGAACAACAAAACCGAGCTGATGCATTAAAACTTGAAGTTATGGGATCTGCTATTTTCTTAAGTGGTTTTTTGATTTGGAATATTGATAATATGTGAGTTTGATCTTTGAAAGACATTGGATCTTGTTTCCATTACTTACTTACGAATGTTTTTTTTCTTTCTCTTATAGATTTTGTGATCAGATATCTCATTTGAAAGAAGCTATTGGTGTACCATTCTCATTCTTGTTAGAAGGACATGCATGGTGGCATTTAGCTACCGGAACTGGTGCTTACTTGGTCAGTCTCATCTCATCTTCCCTTGTGATGAACCTTTTCTGATATATTTTTTCCCATTCGATTTTTTCTTTTTCGAACAGATCGTCGTGGGTCTTCAATTACTTTCACTCACATTGAAAGAAGGAGCAGAAGGCTTTGAATTGAAATGGACAGGAATGTGTCCTTATGTTACAAGAGTTCCATTAAGTGCTACTTCAAAGAAACGTATCTTTTGATCAAGAAATCGGTTTCTCTTTCGTCTTTTTTCTTTTATGTTTCATTCATTGAGCTTCTTCTTGAACATTTTTTTTTCCTTTTTTTGTCTCATTACTCTTTTCTTTCTTTTTTCCTCTATATCACTTTTTTTTCTTTTTTTCTTTTTTTCTTTTTTTTCTTTTTCTTTTTGATTGAAAAACCAAACTGTATACTTTCATGTTATATTGACTTATGATATCCAATATATCCTTCTTTCATGTGATATTAAATCTAATCTGATTTTTTTTTCAATCATCAAATAGAAAAAAAAGCATCTCTTTCTTTCTCTCTTCCTTTTTCTTTTTCTGATCATTTGGAAAAGTGATAGGGTTTGTTTTTTTTGCGACTAGGTTACAAATTTTAATGATCTTTTCAAGAGTTTTGTATTATAGAGCTTGTTTTACTTGAATCTTTTTGAATGCATTTTATTTTAAACTCCCATCCAATGCTCCCATTTGACTTCATTTGAGATATTTTTGAGTGATGAAAGCTTTAGATCTTGGTTGTCAATTTGACTCGCTGAACTTCTTAGTAGCTTGACGAGTTTGGAGATGTAAGAAAGGGTTGAGAATTTTTCCTGGGCGTTGGCGTCAGTGTACTTCTTTCAAATCATCTCTTAGATCCAAATTGGTCAAACAAAGTTAAACTTGCTTTGACAATCTGCATTTGCCAAACAACTGACCCGACTGATGAATGTCTTGATAAATCATTTGTGGTTTCTGAAGACTCATATGCGATTTTACGTAGATTCTCAAATGTTTGACATTTTCACCAAGTAAAGTGTTCAACTTCGAGTATCTACGAACTAAACTCCAAAATCCGTCATTATGAAAAACCCTGCTATTACAAAACGATCAGTTTTTTTACATATTCACCAAGATGATCAAAATTACAAAAAGGATGATCAAAATCGAAACTAATCCTCAAGATCTAAAGTAAATCCAACTAAATTAATTTATATCTTATTTAACTTCTAAAGATACTGACTTTATAGTTTGGTTTGTAGGTTAGTGTGATTGAATGATGGACCATACCACTTAACACCCAGCCTAAGATATATACAAACATCAATCATCAAAACCATTTTCCAAACGTTGATTCCAGAAAAAGTATCACATACCAATGAGCCAAAAACTCGAACCGATCCGATCCAAAAATCGTAAGTCGATCACCATCCGGTTTAACAACTTCCAACCAAGGAAACCCAAATGCGCCCTTCTCCACTAACTCCTGAGCCGCCTGTTTCATAGCCGATTTACATTCGTTTGTCTCAGATAAACTTATGTATTGGTCTAGGGTTGAGGAATTTAAGATGGGTGTTAGGATGGATTTTGTGATGGATAAGTCTTCTATTTGAGATCCGGTAATAAACATGGCTTCCTTTAAAGGAATTTCGTGTGGTTTAGAAAAGGGTTTTGTGGGGTTGGGTTTGGATGGGGAGATACTTACGTAGAGTTTATTGGTTGAGGATTCTAGTTTGGAAGGTGAGAGTTGTTGAATGATTCGTAGGATACGCATCACTTTTAAGGTGTTTGTTGGGAATTGTGAAGGGTGATTGTATTTGACTACATATTGTTTAAAAAAACGAAGTTGAGAAACATGAAATGAGGGTTTTAATCTTTTATTTATTGAATCTGAATTCGAGGTTTACTTTTGAAGAAATTAGACATCTAGTAAGTCGAATGAAAGATAAATGATCAAGTTTATTAAACTAATTCATACTCTGTAAATAAAGAGTTAAAGAAACTTGGAAACTTACTAGATCGATTTCGTGACTCTACAACATATAATTTTATCATCAATTTAAAGATTTTGAAAGAATAAAGAATGGTTTGATTTGATGAGTGTGGACTTTTGAATTCGATCACGTACCATATATTTACCTATGATATGAACAAACCCAAAAACCCATCAATAATTATAACATAATTTCAAAAAAGAAGAAATTATAAAGCTTACCTTTATTAGGTACAGTCATAGGTGGTGAATTTCCCGAACCGATCATCACAGCTAACCAAAAAGAAAAGAAAAAAACACGAATCCCAAGATCCAAAAAAGATAAGTTTGTTTGTGGAAATCGAGAATTATGAAGATTGATTGGTTTACATACCTCCTAACCAAATTGGATTTAAAATTATTTCTAAGTTCCATTCGGTTCTATACCTTTTAAGAATCTCGTAAGCGAAATAAGACTTTTGGTAATCATCAGAAGCAGATTATTTGAATTGTTTGAGTTGAGTTTGATTGGTTTGGTTTACTTACCCATGGACTTTGAGATGAGTGATTTGGATTGAAGGTGTTAGGTTCGTGGATTAAAGAAAGGAATGATGGGAGTAGGAAACTTACCTGACTATATCATAACTTAATTTGATGATGGTTTTAGTTGGTTTCATTTTGGTTAAAGAAGTGGTAGAAGTGGTAGTCACTCGAGGCTGAGCTGTGATGTCATTTTGAGGTTGATCCGATCTTATCAGATTGACCGACCCGAGAAGATAGATGGCCCGATGACAAGTGTGAATGTGTTGAACATAGAACATCAGTCATGTGACTTTGAATATAAATCTGAGACACCACTCTTTATAAGCATATTCCACTTTGCAAGCCGATGGTCGAAATTTTTTTCAAATCTCGCGCGACGGAAGAACCAAACAAGAAAAAAAAAGTTAGAAAGCACTTTTATCGAAGGAAAACTATCAACTTATATCTCACTAACAACTATCAGTATATCTCTTTCTTGATTGGGCAACCAGGCATCGCAACTATTCACTTTTATACCCTCTTAGATACTAAACTTAACGAACACTAAGAAAACGAAGATCAATTTTATCTTAGACTTGATTGATTGGTGATTCAATTCAAGTTTTATAATTCATCATGATTCGAGTCTCATCAAGACATTCAAACCTTTCATCCTTGATCCGATCCAAATCGATCAATCCTTCCAAACCGTTTCATTCATCAAACTTGATCTTAAACCGAACCCAATCAATTACAAATCCATCATCTCTTCATCTTCTTCATCATAGATGGTTATCAACTTCATCTTCATCTTTGGATTCATCACCAAAAGCAGTTCATCAAACTATTAGTACTGAACAAAACCAATTGGCTAAAAAAATCATTGCTAATGCTTTACCTAAATTGATTAAACCTGATGTGAAGAAAGTCTTGGTGGTCGGTAGTGGTGGGTTAAGTATTGGTCAAGCTGGGGAATTTGATTATTCTGGTAAGTTTTTCTGAAGGTCTCATTTAATCTTATCTTCTGTGTTTTGAGAAAATTGTAAAAGATTTTAATGTTGATTTTTTTTCTTTTTTTTTCTTTTTTTTTTCTAGGATCTCAGGCTATTAAAGCTTTAAGAGAATCGAATATTGAAACGATTTTAATTAATCCGAATATTGCTACCATTCAAACTTCTCATCATTTAGCTTCAGAAGTTTACTTTTTACCTATCACAGCTGATTATGTTGCATGGGTTTTAGAAAAGTAAGTCATCTCTCTAAAACCTGATATGAAAGATTTAATCCAAAAAAAACAAAACAAATTACTAAAACGTTACAACTTTTCAATAGAGAACGTCCAGATGGGATCTTACTTACTTTTGGTGGTCAGAGTGCTTTGAATGTTGGAATTCAGTTAGATAAGATGGGTATTCTTGAACGATTAGGTGTTCAAGTTCTTGGTACTCGTAAGTTTTTCATCTTGACTTTTCAGATCCAATTCGATTTTCGCATTTGGTTAATTCTTTGGATTTTAATTTTTAGCTATTCAGACTTTAATTGTCAGTGAAGATCGGGATTTGTTCGTCAAGGCTTTAAATGGTATGTATTTCATTACTCTTGATTCTGAACCAAGCACAAACCCAGTAACTGACACATCATGAAAAAATTAATCTTTTCCAGAAATCGATATTCCAGCAGCTCACTCTACTGCAGTTTCAACCGTACCAGACGCACTTGCTGCCGCTAAAGAGATTGGATACCCTGTAATCTTACGTTCTGCATTCTCTTTAGGTGGATTAGGATCAGGATTTGCTCAAAATGAAGATGAACTAAGAGATTTGAGTGCCAAGAGTCTTTCATTGAGTCCTCAAGTTTTGATTGAAAAGAGTTTGAAAGGTTGGAAAGAAGTCGAATATGAAGTCGTTCGTGATGCAGCAGATAGTCAGCGTAGTTCTTTTCGCTTACCAAACTGATCATCATCTCTTCAAAGCTGACTGATATCTTTTTTTGGATGCCCATAGATGTGATCATTTGTTGTAATATGGAAAACTTTGATCCTTTGGGAACACATACTGGTGATTCGATTGTCGTGGCTCCTTCTCAGACACTTTCCGATGATGATTATCACATGTTACGTTCGGCTGCTATCAAGATTGTTCGTCATGTAGGTGTGGTAGGAGAGTGTAATGTTCAATACGCTCTAAACCCTCACAAACGTGAATATATGGTCATCGAGATGAATGCTCGATTATCAAGATCTAGGTCAGTTGAACTGATCTCCCCTCAAGAACCTTTTTTGGTGTTGATCAAATCTAACGTCTGGTTGGTCGGTTTGTAGTGCTTTGGCTTCAAAAGCTACTGGATATCCATTGGCATACACAGCTGCTAAGATCGCATTAGGACACACGCTTCCTGAATTACCCAATGCAGTGACCAAGACTACAACTGCATGTTTTGAACCTTCATTGGATTACGTAGTGACCAAGATTCCTAAATGGGATTTAAAGAAATTTCAATATGTGAATCGAGAAGTAGGATCAGCTATGAAATCAGTTGGAGAAGTGATGGCGATCGGTCGAACGTTTGAAGAAAGTTTACAAAAAGCTATTAGACAAGTCGATCCAGCTTGTCAAGGATTTGAAGCTTATATCAAACCAGAAGATCTTGATCATGCTTTATCTGTTCCAACTGATACTAGATTGTTTGCAGTGGCATATGCTATGTTGGTGGAGAAATATTCGGTTGATAAGATTTATGAACTTACAAAGATTACGAAATGGTTCTTGTATAAATTGGATAATATCGTTCAGTGTCATCGAAAATTAAAGGGATTAGATAGTTTGGATCAAGTGGATGGTGAATTGATGAGATCTGCTAAGAAATTAGGATTCTCTGATCGTCAAATCGCAACATTGGTTTCGAGTTCAGAAGGTGAAGTTCGAACTAAGCGTAAATCACTCGGCATCACACCTTTTGTCAAACGAATCGATACATTGGCAGCTGAGTATCCTGCTCATACGAATTACCTTTACACGACTTATCACGCTACCGAACATGATTTAGAATTTGATGAGAATGGAACGATGGTCTTGGGTAGTGGAGTTTATAGGATTGGTAGTTCAGTAGAATTTGATTGGTGTGCAGTCACATGTGTTCGTAAAGTTCGAGAAATGGGTAAAAAGACAGTGATGATCAATTATAATCCGGAAACGGTTTCCACGGATTTTGATGAAGCTGATCGATTGTATTTTGAAGAACTTGGGTTTGAAAGAGTGATGGATATCTATGAACTTGAATCGGCTCAAGGTGTGATTGTTAGTGTGGGTGGACAATTACCTCAAAACATTGCACTTCGATTGAAAGAGAATGGAGTCAAGGTTCTTGGTACCGATCCAGAGATGATTGATAATGCTGAAGATCGACACAAGTTTTCAAAGACACTTGATCAAGCTGGGATCGATCAACCGGAATGGGTAGAAGTCACCACGCTTGATTCGGCTATGAAATTCGCCGATGAGGTAGGTTATCCAGTGCTGATCCGACCATCGTACGTTTTATCGGGTGCAGCCATGAATGTGGTTTGGGATCGATCGACCTTGGAACACTCACTTACTGCTGCAGCTGAAGTCTCATCTGAACATCCAGTCGTCTTGACCAAATTCATTGCTGGAGCTCAGGAAATCGATGTCGATGGTGTGGCTCATGAAGGCAAACTACTTGTTCATGCGGTCTCTGAACACGTCGAAAATGCTGGAGTTCACTCGGGAGATGCAACTTTGGTCTTACCACCTTTCTCATTAGAAGCTCAAGATATGGTTCGATTAAAAGAAATCGCACAAAAAGTTGCCAAAGCACTTCAGATCTCAGGACCATTTAACATGCAAATCATCAAACAACCATCCGAAAGAGCAGATGAAGATGATCAATTGAAAGTGATTGAATGTAACTTGAGAGCATCCAGATCGTTCCCATTTGTGAGTAAAGTCTTAGGAACGAACTTTATTGATATTGCCACCTCAGCCATCTTAGGAGAAAACGTACCCGAACCGATCGATTTGATGTTAGAGAAACGAGATTATTGTGCGATTAAAGTACCACAATTCTCATGGACTAGATTAGCCGGAGCCGATCCATTCCTTGGAGTCGAGATGGCATCTACAGGAGAAGTAGCATCCTTTGGACGAGATATACATGAAGCTTATTGGGCATCATTACTATCTACTACTGGATTTAAAGTACCTAAATTGAATTCAGGAATCTTGATTGGAGGAGATTTAAAGAAACCTGAATTGGTTTATTGTGCAAAGATCTTATCTAGATTAGGATTTAAATTATATTGTTCTTCGACGGAGATTGAAAGTTATTTTGATCAACTTAGATTTGATTCAGCTTCATCAGATACATCAATGATTAAAGTTAAGAAGATTGAATTTCCTAAACGAGATAAACGAAAGTTACGAGAAGTGTTTGAAGAATATGAAATTCAATGTGTGATTAATTTGGCTAAACAACGTGGTCGAGATGTATTAGATGAAGATTATGTGGCACGTAGGAATTGTGTAGATTTTGGTAAGTGTGAAGTGAAGATTTTTTTTTTTTTTTGAAAAATGATGAGGTCAAAAAGAAAAAAAGTTGAACTGATTTGATTTGATTTGATTTTGTCTTTCTTTTTTCACATAGGTCTTCCATTGATCAATAATGATAAATGTGCTAAATTGTTTGTTGAAGCTTTAGAAAAGAAAATCCCACAAGGAGGATTGAAAGGATATGTTGAAGGTAGTATTCCATCTGAAGTTCATAGTGTAAGTGTTTTTTTTTATCTTTCAATGATTAGGTTTTCGAGGTAGAAATTTTCTGTTTTTGTTTTCAATTGACTGATGAAAGGTTTGTATGATTTGAAAAATAGTGGAGTGAATTTGTTGGATTATCAAAAGGAAATAGACCGGTGTGAAGATGAAGGGGTTTTTTGTATCTGGTTTGAGAGTTTGGTTTGATAAATATGGTATACATAGATCTATTGAAATCCCCTTGAATATAATTTCATTAAAGAAATAACTTGACTTTGATAAAAAAAATACAATGGATAAAGTTTAAATTTAAACTCACTCCATGGTTCATCTCTTTTTTTTTTTTTTCAAATTTTCTCTTTTTTCTCTTTTCTTTTTTGGTTCTTTGGGTAATGTGGCATTGAATTTGAGTGATTTTGCATATTCTGAATGTTTTTTCATGACTCTTTCTTTTGACACCTGAATTTTTTTGATTTGATTTGCTTTGTTTAACTTTTCTTTTTTTGAATTGTGAATAGATTTTTTTTTCTTCAAAAAGATTAATCTTTCTCATTGGAACTTTTTCATTGGAGTAATCATCATAGGATGGGATTAGTCTTTTTTGTTTGAGAAAGACTGGGTAGCTTACAAACAATGGTGTTTGGCTCAGAGAACGTGATGGAAAATGTGTTTGATGACATTGGTATTCATCAGTGGGATTGGATTTGAATGATTATAAATTCAATTCAGAAAAGCTTGTCAGAATTTCCCGGCGGATTTGCTGATTTTGCGTGCAGATTTGGTCAAGCTTTTGTAAATTGACTGTAACAAGCTGTGGAAATAGGCACCACAACTGGTTTGAATCAAACATGGCCGTTTGCATCATTGCAAGCATGAGGAATTTATTTTGCCTTTACCAGAATCTTGGTAAGTTCTTTAACTCAATAGCTAGAGTCCCTCATGTGATCAGATTGATTGATTTCAGGTAAAGAGGAACAAAGATGGCTGCAACTTCTAACAGGATGAAAGATAAAAGATTTTATACAGTCTAGTGCCAAAATAACTTATTTCTTTGGGAAAAAATATCCTAAGTTGATAAGCAGGATTACCGAGTACTTCCAAGTCGTTCCGATCTTAACAGGTCCCTATCTTTTTGAGTTGTTTGTTTGAGCTGGTCATTAGAGCCCAAATCGATAGGGACTTATTGGAAAGTCCTATCCGGTGCGCATCTTTTCCTGTACATGGCACCTGGAGACCAGCACTGGGGTGGCGCGGCGAGCGCTCTCAGAGGGGATCGACTTTGTTATCTGTTTACATCGTCCTGCTTACAATGGTGTATCTACAGGGGCCATATACCTGATCTCAAAGGACACAGGGTCCTCGCCGGTGGTGGAGCCTCAAGGCGGAGGAAATCACCCTATGGAAGCCTAGCCTGAAGTCGCTTTTGCTAGGGCCTGCAAATATCACATAAATAGACTGACCATCTTCTTTTGGGCGCTGATTTCGACTCAACCCACACGCAATTTACGCTCTCATAAGTTGAAATCTCTTACCCAACGTTCTTCTTTGACTTTTGTTGTACATAGTCAGCATGCTCCATCTCTTCCTAAAGATCTCCTTTCTACTATCTTCCTTGGGTATTCATGGCCTGAATGCTGAAAAACCGATATATGCGGCAGCCTGTAACGGCGGCATGAGGTTGTACACAGGCGGGAAACAGGATGCAGGTACGTATTCGATTCAACTTTTCTCTTTATCCTCATGAACCCAGAACAAGTTACGTGCACTGCTAATGTGAAGTTGATACGCAATTCCACATCTGAAGCATGCAGATATGTACGGACAACTGGTGAAGAACTACATTACAACTGCCAACACAACAGTTGCTTGTATGATGGTAAGCCCCTTATATAATCTAATTTTCATTACCTTTGATATATCTCATTGCTGATCGATTTCGTTTACTTATTTTAGATAAAGATTGGGTTCCTTTCAATAACTGCCGACTAGCCAACTCAGCTAACACGGGGGTTTCATTCCAAAAGTGCAAGGAATATAATTACGAGGGACAGAACAAAGGTTATAGTCAGTTCTTTTTCTTGAATCTTGCAAACCTGAGAAAATTTTCTATCCGAGACTCATCTTTTCGATTTGAATTGGTTATGTTAGCTTGTAGCAATCTTTCGGGTGTGAAATATGTTTGCCCAGAGTACAATCCTCAAAATACGGTTGGCGCCTTGAGTTAGTCGTATTTCCTTCTCAATCAGAATTCCACCTCATTGATGATTATTTCTCCTTTCAGCATGTCTGACTTGCCGTGCGGGAAACTGGTAGATCACACGACGAACAAGACTTCTTAGGCCCTATTCTAGTACCTTGAGAACAAGGCAAAAGCAAATCCTTCAAAACTCGCGCGATCAACCCCTTATCCAAACCTTTCTGTGTATCTTGTTAATAGCCCTTTCGTGTTGATGATCTACTTGGTCACCTGAATTCAAAGTGTTGTGTTTATGATTAACGTCAGAAAATTGTGGCTTATTGCTATTGATTTTGTGAAACCTCATATATCTCTTTCTTGTATCACTCTTGTACCACTAATCACTTCTTACCCCCATCACCACTGGTGGATTCAATGTAATAGCTGCTCCATGCACTGTAGTATAGTAATTGTCATGCACCTTGAGTGTGGGACTGATCAAAAAATGAATTGAAAGATAGCCTTGCAGTTGTTAAACACATGGTAATAAATTGGATGGTGAAAAATTGATCAAAATGGACTCACAACTTCTTAAAAGAAATGAGACAAGTGCTTGGGGTGTGGATACTTTGGAGAAGATAAACATCCGTCCCACATCAGAGGGGGCGCACAAAACAAACTCTGATGTTTTTGATCCTCAGAGAATGGGTTTTCTTTGGCAGACTGAAAGTTAAACTGTTAGATGCAGTGATACAAGCATCATTCATTTGTTTTTTTGGATTAAAAAAGAATTATCAGCACATTGCTCATATCTTTCAAAGCCAAAAAGACTGTCTCACAGGTTTCAAAGCTTTGGATTTCAGAACTCAACTCTTTAACAAATATCTGCGTGTGTCATCTTATTAGATCTCAATTGATCTAAATTGCATCCACTGCCTTGGAATATGAAGAGTTGAATACCAGAAACCTGACGCGCCCTTCCGGCCTGCTCTAAATTGTCCCAAATGTATCGCTGAGTATGCTAAAAGACCTTTGAGAGTATTTCATACTGAGTTCTGTACAACATAACTCATCACAGAGGAGGAGTTCTGGGTTTCTGTTTGAAATATCATAGCTTACATAGAGAAATTGAATCAGAGTGGTTTGTGTCTTCTTCATCAAGACTTTCAGTGATTTGAGTTCCCTCTTCTTCTTCTTCTTCTTCTTCAAACACATGAGAGTTGAATTAAATGATTAGGACGCGTAAACCATGAAATTGTAGTAGGGATTGAGAGCTTTGAAAAGCACTGCAAAAGAAAAGCAACGGCAGGGGATGTAATTCCTATTTCCGCGCATTCCCTTTGTTCTCATTGTATGCGCTTTTGAGAGACTCGAAGCACTTTCCACTGCTTTTTACTACTTTTTGTTACTTTTACATTGTACTTGATTTCCTGTGATCGGGCCAGTCCTATCCAGATCCGTCCTGATCAGATACATGAGAACCTTTGTAAGCCGGATCCAGCAGTATCGGATCCGGCCTTCCTATCTCATCCTCAGTTGTAAAACAACAACATCCCTGTTGTCTCTCATTGTACCACAACATTGCCTTATTTGTACTTTGTAGACAAGATGGAGGACTGTATAAATTCCCCCGCTCTTCCCTCTGGAATAAAGACTCAAGTCACTTCTCCTTCACTCTTACCGTACCAAGTTGTGATAGGAATAATTATTTGTGTGTTATTTTTGTTTTTTCTACTTTCTAATTTTCAATCAAGACGCACCTTGATATCAAAGAGATATTGATCTATCCCTTTCTGTTTACCTCTGTAACTTCCTTATTGTTGAACTTGAAATCTCCAATCGACGAAACATGAAAGTTCGAAGTACAAGATGAGAGAAAGCGTTTTGAGAAGAGTGATAAGTAAAGTTTGTAAGAAGAGCTATTAGCTTTAGTAAAAGAAGTACATTTGAATTACCCCAACCAAGTAAACAAAAAGAGAAAGTTAGAAGTACTTATACATTTCCCGTTTGCTCAATCTTACTTCTCTTTCCCATCTTTGGAAAGAGAAGTAAGTAAATTTCCTATTTTCTATTTTCACGTTGAATGTTGGTCTTGTTTTAATCTTGATATTGTTTGAACTTGTTAGCTATTGCTCTTTTAGCCCACCAGAGATCGCTATCACCTTTTGATAGCTTAAACTAACTTTGTCTATCTTGAAATCTGTACCCTCCTTTCAGATACATCGTAGTCTCAACAATCTCAATGTTTCTTTCTTCTTGACTAATTTTCCTTATTCATTATTGTTATAGGCCAGAGCCTTAGTATAGACACCTTGTAGGAGTCAGTAGCTTATCTGTGCGATTGTTGCAGTTCATCAGGTGAATAAAATCCATCTTTGGAAAGAGAACTATTGCTCTTTTAGCCCACCAGAGATCGCTATCACCTTTTGATAGCTTAAACTAACTTTGTCTATCTTGAAATCTGTACCCTCCTTTCAGGTCAGAGCCTTAGTATAGACACCTTGTAGGATTCAGTAGCTTATCTGTGCAATTGTTGCACTTCATCGGGTCAGAGCCTTAGTATAGACACCTTGTAGGATTCAGTAGCTTATCTGTGCAATTGTTGCACTTCATCAGGTCAATTAACCCGTGGTTCAAGACACCTAGCATATTCATACTTATTTCCTAGACCCCGTATTGGAAAGTCAAATCCACCACAGAAGTATTCAAAATCCCCCATAGATCCTGTTGTAAGTTTCTCAGATTTCCTAGCTAGTTATCCAAATCCTTTGCGACACCTCTTTGATTAGTTAGATGATCTGATAGACGCTCCTTATACTCTATCACACACAGGACCACCAGCTACTCGAAGTTTAATCATTATAAACCAAGCACTATTTCTTGTTGAAGAACTTATTATAAAAAAAGAATACCAGTACATATTCCTTGAGACTCCGACCAAGTCTTGTTTATTATAAACACAATAACCCCGTCCATTATTCTTTTTGACATACAGAAAAACACCATCAAGGAATGGAAGACCCTCATGGATTTGTCCAAATCCCCGCTAAGGACCTTAGACTCATCAAGGCTCAGCTACAACAGAACAATAAGGACACCCAAGCTATTGCTGAGCTCCAAAATCAAAAACAGAAAACCCACCAAGAGCTGACCAATGCTCAGAACCACATATACCAGCTCAAACAGAGCCATCACACTCGCTCGACTCAACCTGCTCCCTTGAAACCAGATGTGTTTCGCGCAGAACCACACAAATTTGGTGGCTTTGGTGACAACACCGAGTTATGGATTTCCAAACTAGAATCCAACTTTAGAACCCATTGCTACCCTGAGTCCGACTGGTGCAAGATGATAGGGAACTACCTCAACAAAGAAGGTCAAATGTTCTGGCATCAGGTTTGAGATACGGCCAATGGTGGAACCACCACCAACTGCCAAGAATTCCGTCTCCAGTTCCCTGCTAAGTAAAGCTGTGGTATGCTGAAAGATGAAATTAGGGAGAAGCTCAAACTCTGCTTCTATAAAGGTGATGTAAACAAGTACATTCTGAGGTTTAGAAAGCTTGTTTGCCAAATCCCCGAGGATGACCTCCCTTTCTTCGAGCATTCCTACCTATTTCTTGACAAACTAACGGCTATCCATAGATAAGACATCAACAAACCGGAAAATAAGAAAGATATGGATATGGAGATCCTTTACGCTGCCGCCCGTGAAAGCAAGGCAAACATGAGAATCAAACAACGCAAGATTCAACCCACCAACCAAAAGTTTAACTCTGACCACAAACCTGGTTTTCACAAAAATCACAACTACTTTCAAAATCATTGTGCCTCCACACCTTTTGGACAAACTCCTGCAACTACCAGCTCTGCTGTACCTATGGACCTGGATCTGGCGGACTTAAGCAAGGTTGAATGCTATAAGTGTCACAAAATGGGACATCTCTCCTGGAACTGCACCAAGAAGATGCCTAACAAACACTCCCAAAATGGAAACCCCCAAGGAGACAGCAGAAAGCCTAATCTGCTCTTGATGGATCTTGTCCAAGCAATCCGTCAACCTGAATTCGTGGCCCCCTTCCAAGACCACAAACTACACAACTTCGGATCCTTTACCACCCCGTTCAAGATGCCAACGGCCAGATGTTCCAAGCTTTGCAAGAATCAACCAAAAGTCTTGACGGACCTTGTGAAGATGGGAGAGAAGCGTTAGCCAAGTACCAACATCATTATCTCAAGGCCTTAAAAGACATGAATCAAGAGGACTTCCTTGACCTTCAAAAGGAGCGAGACACTGTTAGAGAACTCTTCAAGAAGAACTCTAAAGAAGTACGCTGTTGTGGAACCTGCTATGGCTATGGATGTGAAGACAGTCCTCCTACCATCTCCAAAGGTATAGAGTACTTTGACTCAGAAGCTCATGACTTACCCAACAGCTCCTGCAAACAATCACAAGAGGATAGTTTGGACCCCGAGATCCTCCTGGCTCACGATCCTAATAAATGAGCTATACTATATGAACTTGGGGATCTTTATCAGTGGCCAATTAGATAAGAAGAAAATCAAACTTGACCGTACCCTCATTGACGGGTACCAATACACCAACATGCCCTTCAACTGGCCAGTAGAAGAAAAAGACCAATTCAAACTGGCGGAAAAAGAGCTAGAAAACGTTGAAGGATGGAACACAATTCTTTCAACCGCCTTTAAAACAAAACGACTTGAAGATCTAACTATGTCCGGTTTCAATGAAGACATAGAAGATCCCGTTGTCTGGGCTGTGGATTACATTAAAACCAACAAAATCATTATAAATCTTGAAGATACCAGAGACAAGCAAGAAGAAGGAAAAGAAGACGTTATTGCCCTCAACATGATTGATTTAACCACACTGGATGAAAAAGAAATCATTGAACTTAACACGGTTGACTTAGCAACTCAAGACACAACCAAATATACCTCACTACCCATCTATGCATGCTATTTCAGAAACATGCCAGTTGACACAATTCTCAATACTGGCGCTGCCGCCAATTATGTCTCAGAAAGCAGACTGAATGATATGAACAGAATGAACCCCCACCATATCAAGATCAAAACGGTATAAGGACGTGGTGTGAGACTAGCCAATGGAGCTCAAGAAGTTGCTAACAAGATCACAGTGTTTGAAGTTGAGATGGACCACCACAAGAAGAACGGATCTTTCTCCTTCAAGGTGGAAGTTGTTGTACTACCCTTGCCCAATATCTCCCTAATTTTAGGACTTCCATGGTCCAAGGAGTACAATCCAAGCATAGACTTCAAAACCAGAGTCTATATGGTAGATGCTAAAGTCAGCAACGAAACTTTCTCTTTTGGCCCGCGGTCCGACAAACCAAAGTTGTTTACTATAGAAGATAAATCCTTTGGTAATCAACTCTTAGAATCAACAAGAAAGATTGCACCTTATTGCTTCAAGGCTGAAATTGAAATCCACGAACAAAAATATAAACACTACATCGACATGGGAGAAAGTAAGCCCATCAAATCTCATGGAAGACCACTTACCCCCCCAGAACACAAACTAATCAGTCAATTTGTTGAAGAAGGCTTAAAACAGGGTATCATTGAAAAAACAGACTCACCTTGGAGCTCGCTGTTGCTATTGGTCAAGAAACAGGACGGAAGCACTCAAGTATGCGTTGATTATTGCGCTTTGAACAAGGTAACTAGGAAAAACGCATACCCTCTACCACGCATTGACAATGCGTACTTATTCCTCTCAGGCGCTAAAGTTTTCTCTACCATTGACTTAAAACCCAGTTTCTGGCAGGTTCAAATGGCAGAAGCTGATAAACAAAAAACTGCTTTTACATGCAGACAAGGCCATTTTCAATGGAAGGTCATGCCGTTTGGACTATGTAATGCCCCAGCCACCTTCCAAGAAATGATGAACAATATTCTAAGAGATATCATTGACAAATTTGCACTTGTTTATCTAGATGATGTCGCAATTTACTCAAAAACTGAAGAAGAGCACCAGCAGCATATCGAAATGCATTTCAACATTTTGAACAAACATAACTTGGTAGTCTCTGGCAAAAAATGCCAATGGGGGTTACCATCACTTCTCTTTCTAGGACACATTGTAGATAGCAACGGGATTTGAACAAACCCAGATAAAATGAAAAAAATTGTTGAGTGGCCCGTCCCCTCAAACATCTCCCATGTTAGAGGATTCTTGAACCTTTGTACTTACTACAAAAGGTTCATTGTGAAGTTCTCAATGATAGCCTCCCCGCTCTACAAACTCACCGAAGGCTCAACCTAAACCAGGATCGCCTATCAGGTGGGGGAAGGAAGAGCAGGCATCATTTGAGAAACCTAAAATCTCCTCGTCAGAAACGGTACCACTCCAACATCTGACCCCTTTCAAGCCCTTTGTACTTGACACAGACACATGAATTTGAGTGATTTTGCATATTCTGAATGCTTTTTCATGACTCTTTCTTTTGACACCTGAATTTTTTTTTGAATTGTAAATAGATTTTTTTTCTACAAAAAAAATAATCTTTCTCTTTGGAACTTTCTTTTTGGATTAATCATCACAGGATAGGATTAGTCTTTTTTGTTTGAGAAAGACTGGTTAGCTTACAAATAATGATGTTTGGATCAGAGAACGTGATTGACAATATGCCCCCATGATGGTATTAACCAGTGGGATTGGATTTCAATGATTTATAAGTGTTGAAGATTTGGGATTGTCTAATCCACTCATTTGGATTGGCCACTATTGGTTATGATAGGTTTTATTCAATGTTTTTTACATAACAAGCTGTGGAAATAGGCACCGGAATTTATTTTCTCATTATTTACCAAATTCTTGGTAATCTCTTAAGAGCATCCGCACTCGTGCGGTAAGTCGGGTGCGGTAAGGTTAAATTTACCGCAAACGCGGGGTCTTTTCCACACCGGTGAAAAATTAGCCCCGCGGTAGTTAATTTTCGGTCATTTTGCGTTAGCGAATCGGTAAATTTACCAATTGGCTAACGCATGCGGTATCACACATCACGACTTGTTCCCGGCAACTCGACTCCAAAAACAAAACTCAACCAGACCTCCAACACCAAAGTCAACAACCAATATATCCTTTTCACCACTCACACACGATGAATTCCAAGCCTTACAGTTGCATGAATCAACTCGAGAACGTTTGACACCGATCGATGTCTTCAATTGAAATAAGTCAATCAACCATCTTGAACTCGACTCCAAACCATTCAGATGAAAATGAAAGATGTCTAGATTCATATAGCTATGTAGAGGTCAATATTTAAGAAAATCAACATTAAAAGACCAATCATTGGAGGACTTTTAGGATCAAGTGATACAAATTAAAAATTGAAGTTTGGATTTTTATTTCCTAGTTTTAAATCTTTAAATCTTTTACAAGATCATTATGTGTATTCAGACTCATTAAAAGCTTTCTCGATGTAGTAAAGCCTTTGTTTTTTAATCGGAATTCATGTATTAAGATCTGAACAAACTCATGTTAAATTTGTAATTTTAAATTAAGATCTATCGATCGAGTAGATGAACAGGATGATATCGGGTCTTCATGTGTAGATGGAGTATTAGTATCTTAGTGCAAAGAAGAGAACAGTGCCTCTATCACATGAAAACTGGCCATGAAAGCAGGTGATGTGTACTCAAAAAATTAAAACTTTACCTTACTGCACGACCGGTGCGGAGTACATGCACTATCTGTAAAGTTATAAAAGTTACAGCGCTGCTAATGCAAACGAGTGCGAAATTTGGTTGAGTTAAGTAACTTTTTACTTAATGTTGTGTTTGTTACCGCACGTGACCAAATTAACAACCGCAAACGAGTGCGGATGCTCTAAACTCAATAGGGCAGTTCAAGTTTGGCTTTTAAGGCACGATTTTATGTTTTACAACGTGATTGTTGTCCTTAAAGTTAATGTTATAAATTACGACCTGCGAGCCACCTCTCGAGGTGGCTCGCTGACTTATAAATTATAAGACAACTTATAAATTTTTATGTCATCTGGCTCACACGCAAAAAAACGGGTGAAAGCAGGTGGTAACAGGACAGAGGTGAGGAAAAAAAATAAAAAATAAAAAAACGATGATCATTAGGTTTCACACGCTCTGCCCTGCTTTCACCCGTCTTTCACCCGTTTTCACCCGTTTTCACCTGCTTCCACCTGCTTCCACCCGCTCGATCACCTACTCAATCGCCTTACGGAAAGGACGATGTATCCCTTTTTTCATCCTCATCCTCGGCCATCTTCACCTCATCCATATCCATTCTCAACTTTCACGGATTCCGTTAACTCACACCTCACCCGGTTCCATCTCGATTGATTATTTTTTATTCAATTCTCAATTCAATTCAATTCAATCATTCGATCATCAAAAATTCATTCAGTCTATGTTAGAAATTCTTTTTCGATCAAGTCAATGAAGTTCAACCCCAATCTGATTTTTCATTCGATAACTTTTATTCTCATCAAAAGCTCAACCTCTCAATCAAACCCAATTCCATTTCTTTCAATTGTTTTTTATTTAATTCAGTTTCTCGATTTGCAAGGATTCTATGAACTCACCCCGCACCCAGTTCTATCTCGTTTGACTCTTTCATTTATTCAATCACACAATTACTCGACATTCAACTTCAATCAAACTCGATTTCGACTTCAAACGTGTGATTGGTGTTATTCTAAATCTTTTTATTCTTTCAATCTTCAACTTTTTAAATCTTCAATCAAACTCGATATTCAACTTTTTAAATCTTCAATCAAACTCGATATTCACTTCAAACGCTCTCAAACCCACCCAGTTTCATCTTGTTTGATAATTTTTTATTCAAAAACTCAATATTCAAATTTTTCGATCACTCGATTCCAATTAAATTCTCTTTTATTTAAATCAATCATTTACTTCGAAGCGTCATCTCTCATCACAATCATTTTGTTTGGATCGAATTGGCAAATTGATTGATTCTTGCGATTATCGGACACGATGGAAGTTGTAGTAAGTAATCTACTTGGTTATAGGTTCTTCGTGTAAGAGTATGGCTGACACTCAACATCTTTCTTAGCCTACCCGCGGGCCTCGCAGAACAAAAGCTCAGGTCGCGCAAGATCTCATGGCGAGTGGACGTGTAGGCAAGGGCAAGCCTACACCTGCTGAAGTTCAACAATCCCTTGTCGCTAGCAAAGCTCGTACTCAGCCGGCGGAAGCGAGTGTTTCAGGATCAACAGCTCAAACGTCTGTAACTGCGAAGACACCTCGCCGAGGAACTCAATCTCAACCAATTAAGCCTTCAGCAGCACCTAGCGTAACACCCGGACGTAAAGCAACAGCCAGTAGCCCTAATTTCGAATTACCTGACTATGAAGAGATTGTGACAAACCTGAGTCGTCCTCAATTCCGGAACGCTATTTTTGGTGGAGGTGTCAAAACGAAAGTGACTGGACAGGGAACCAAGGTCATCCTGAACAACCTAGCAATTCAACTGAACAACAACTACAATCAGCGCAACACAACCACTAAGATGCGACTCACTGGACGCCAACTTCAGCTGCGATTACAACAATACAAAGGAAAATACATGGCAACCAAGCGTAAAAGCCTAAGTACCGGTTTTGGAGTTACCGATACAGAACAGAAACGAGGGCTTTCAATTGAAGGTAAACTTGAGGAGATGTGTCCGCTTTATTCCAAGATGGATGCGATTTTCAAAGATAAGGGGAATGTGAATGCCTTTGGGATCATGGATAGTGGCGTGAATGACGGTGAAGAAGAAGAAGAAGAAGCAGAAGAAGAAGAAGAAGAAGAAATAGAAGAAGAAGAAGAAGAAGAAATAGAAGATGAAGAAGTTCAAGATGAAGATGAAGATGTTCAAGATGAAGACTTAGATGTTCAAGATGAAGACTTAGATGTCAAGCCTCAAGTTGCGTTATTTGGTGCGAAGGAAATTGTGATATCAGACTCTGAAGAAGATGAAGAGCTTTTGAAAATCAAGCGCCGCATCGAAGGAAACACTATCAATGACAACCTGCCCGACTTGCCTCTTATGCCTCCTCCACCTCCGCTTTCATACAACCAATCAACTGCGAAACCTCAAAAACCTCAATCTAATCAATTCACTCAAAATCCAAAGTCTTCTCAAAAGTCTTCTCAAAAGACTCCAAACACAAAAGAGAAAGTTATCAGCAAGCAATCGGAAGCTTCAACCTCAACCTCGACCTCAACCAGCGCGACCCGTCCTAAACGAAAACGTGCTACACCAGCAGTCCGCAGAAAGCGAGCTCATTCTGCCCAACTCACCCACGCCGAACTCGCTTTGGACGACTCTGATCTTGAAAACAAAGGAGGCCTAGTTGAAGAGGGCAGCAGCATGGCGGTCCTTCCACATCGAGGAACCTTAGCTGGCCGCCAATTGGATCCCCTTCCATCCATTGATCCTTCAACCGTGCGCACCAGAGAGCACAAGCATCCAGTTGCAGCTGCTCTTCAAAATGGAAACGATGTCAAGATGTCCATACTGAAGGACAACAGCGATTGGCGACACTTATTTGAAGAGAGGAAACTGGCAGAAGAACTTCGTTTGAGCAATGAGAAGAAGAGTGTTGAAGCATCAAAGTTAGAGTGGGCAAGAGAGCAATATTATCATGAACACAAAGAATCTCAAGAGAAGGCTGTTGCTGAAAAGAAGTTGGAAGAGGCACGCGAGAGAAGTCAGGTGGCTAAAGATTTGGCTTTAGGTGGCAAGTCTCCTGAAGAGGTGCGAGATTATCTCAATGTAATCTTTCCAAAAGATCAATGATATCAAAGGTATGTGATCATTTAGATATGATTATCAATTTGCTCTTGCTGACTCTGATTCTTCTGCAAATGAAGTTGTTCTTCATTTTTGTTATTTGTTTTTCCTTTTCAAATCAATATCCCTTTCAAATCAGTCCATAAAATTAACAAAAGCTCGAAACTTCATTATATGACACGGATAAGGACTGGCTCTCTTATCTTTGTTTTTCTTATTCTCACGGATGGAATCAAACGAAATGTGCATTCTGATTATCGAAGTATTGTTTCTATCCTTTTCATTTGTTTTTTTTTGTTGTGAACTTTTCGGTTGAGTTAAATAAATGAATACAGGAAAAGATCAAAAGATCTTCTGTTGTAGAATAGAGTGAATTTTTTTGTTTGTCCAGTTAAATAAATAGATACATGAAAAGATCAAGATATGTGCTGTTGTAGAGTGAAAGTTTTTGATGTCTGATTGCAATTTAATTAGGTATCTTGTATTTTGTTCAAAACTAAATCAAACATAACATTCAAAAACTAAACTAAAACAAAGAACGAGACACAAATTAAAAGAAAGAAGACAAAAGAATAAGACATGATAGTGAGCCAAGCAAGAGAACCAAAGTGTTGACCCTTACGAATCAACAATCGGAAGACCACCACTTGCCCAGTTGTAAGAAACGGCATGATCCCGTACCTTCTCCCTCATAATCTTTCCACGCTCAACGGCACATATGTTGCAATTCTCTTCCACCAAGAGATTAGAAACCGCTGGTGCACCTAGATCAGCCAGCATGACTTCCATCGCAATATCACTCCAAGCATTGCCAAAATCTGCCAACATGTTATTCAGGATAACGCAACATCTGATCCATTTCAAGATATGTTCCATATCTTCCTTTTTATTCAGAGCCAACCGTAGACACTGAAGTGAAGCCCAGCGAAGCTTACACACGCCAATTGAATGTTCGTTACGGATTTGTGCTTTAGCGATACACCAATTGAAACCGCGATTTCTATCCACCTCTGCTGCCTGTCCTTTGTACAATGGCACGACAGTCTCCGTTGGGGTATATGCCGAGTCCGCAATGAGGTATTCACCTGGAACATACAAGAGAATTGGGTTAGAAAGCATTCCTTTCAAGATCGGTGGTCCAAAACTCACCTTTTTCGAAATACTTATCTGGATTGACCGCGATATCTGACTTGTTGAACACGGTGCTATCGCAGCACGAACCTGGCCAGCCAGCGTACACATAAGTTATTCTGCGATCACAATCACAGATGACTTGAAAGTTGAGAGAGTAGTTATGTTTACGATCAAAAAAGACCTCGCCGTCCTTTCCGGGCCTTTGAAATAAAGGAACAGTTGTTCCATCCACAAACCCCACACACGCCGGAAACCCGTCTTGAGCAAGTACGTGGGAAATACCTTGACGTCGTTCAGCATTGGGCCATTTAAGGTACATCTTTCCTCTATCTAAAATCGCCTCAATCACTCGACGTGTACAGTTGATTACTGTTCCACGTCCGACCTTGTAGTTACGGGCAAACCTCCCAACCGAGGCGCCATTCCCATTACTTCCCAAACGCTCTAATGTAATAGCTAATTGATGTTCTACAGGCGGTGGTGGATTGCGACTTGTTGAAAAAAACACCGGGTGGTTTTCGATCATAGCCAGAAGTGCAGCGAAGCCTTCAGGAGAAGTGCGCATGGCTTGTCGAAAGTCGGTACGTCTATCACGTAGCATGTCCTTCAAGTTGAAAGGACTAGCTAACGGTGCTTTGAAGCGTGGCTCTAGATATCGCGTAGTCGAAATCAATGTAAGGTACTGAGACCAGTCGTCTTCTTCATCGAAAAGTAGGTCGTACAGATACGCATCTTCCGGATCATCAGGGAAGAACAAAGTGCCGTCGGTGGGAAAATCACTGTCACTGTCTTCACCATCAAAACCAGGTAATGAAATCGACATGTCCGCATGCGCAAAGACGCACATGTTGGTGAGGTCTCGAAGAATCTCGGCGCGCTGGGATATTCGAGGCATTTGAGGTGTTTTAGGTGATGATTTTTGGGATCTCTCGAAGATGGAGAGACGAGACGAGGCAGAGCAGAGGCAACTTGAGTTTGGGCCTGATCATCTCTCTTGCCAACTGGAGAGGATAGATCATCTTAGAAAAAAAGGAAGGCCGTTGGGCCTCTCTGTACCTTCTTGGAAAAGACGTTGGTACTTATAATTACGACATTTTAAGGATCTCGAGCAGCCCTTTTAAGGCACGAGCATGCGTAAATAACATGATCTCTCGGAAAAATTCTCATGCTCGCGGGCTCAAACTTGAACTGCCCTAATAGCTAGACTGCCTCGTGGGATCACATTGTGTAATTGATTTCAGGTAAGAGGAACAAAGATTGATGCAAGCAGGATAAAAGTATGATAGATTTCATACAGTCTAGTGCCAAGATAACTTATTTGCTTTTGGAAGATCATAATATATCATGAAGGGACTACATACTGTCAAATTCACAACCAAATAAAAGTGAATGTATTGTTCCATTCTTGCTGGAATTGTTCAATTGCATTTATGTTTTACAATCCTTTGTAGGATTATTGTTTGTTCCCAGATGCCTACCGCATCCTGAAACTACCTCCACCTGATGTGCTCACTTTGAGTTGCTGAGCACAACTAGTACGGGGGGGGCGCCGCCGCCGGGCCTCTTGGTTTGCGTGGCTGAGAAAATCCTTCTCGCTTCGCAAACCTTGATGCCCCTGGCTTTGCCGGGTGGGTGGGAGGTCATTTCAGAACAAAGTATGACTTAAGAGATTGTGACTAAACAATTACGCGAGATTGAGATGTGTAAGACTCGGCTGCTTAAGCTCGTGGGAGACTGGTGTGGTAGAAAACAATTTTCCAACTTCCGCTTGCGCTCCACAACCAGTTGCCCCCACTATAAGCATAAATTCTTACACAATTCCTTTCATGGAATTACACACCAAGTCGTTCCTTGGTCGGTGTTCTCAAAGAAAACATTGACATGAGATCATAAGACAATGATTTGGAGTTTTGATCAGATTTACAAGGTTTTGAGTTACACATCATATATGTTGGTAAGATGAATCAATCCCTTCTTTGGAGTCATATCTTCCCCTGCAGTGTTAATTGAGTTACATCTTTGTTGGATTGGATTTGGATTCTGAATTTGAATTCTCTTGTGTTTTCTTTCCCAAATGTGATTTGATGTACGCAAAAAGAATGGATTGGATTGTGGCATGCTCTTGATCAGTAGCATGGTCATAGTGAGAGTATTCACATCAGTCATTTTCTCCAGTGATTATTCTTTGACTTTGAAGGGTTTTTTAATACAGATTTCCATTCCTCGAAAGTTTCAAAATAGTCTGACTCATTGACTTCAGATGTATCTTCAGGCTGATCAAGAAGTTTCTCAGACAATGTCCTGAAATATGTCTTTTTAGAGTCATCTTCTCCTGAGTGATCAACGTCTTTTGGATAATGGATTAAAGGTGAATTAAATCCTGGTGGTCCATCGTCATTGTCATCATCATCATCAATTTCATTCCAATAGTTTGATTGAGATTTCATTTTATGACCTGAACTACTACTTTCTTCATTTCTTTTTGCATCTCTTCGAGCCTTCCAATCTGTAAAACTGATAAATTCTTCTTCTTCTTTGGTTTTCTTCTTGTTGATCTTGGAAGTAGATTTAGATATAGTATCTAACTTTGTAATGTCTGATTTGGAAGAGAATGGCTTTGAAGAAGAACTAACAATGAAAAGACAAGCTACGATAGACAAGCAAATGAACTTGATCATCTTGGATGATTTGAGAGACATGTTGTCAGCAGATGATAGACAGACGCAGACAAGTGGATTGTCAATTATATGATAAATAAAATCTTCCATACATGTTTGAAAGACTTTTTAATTAAGACATTATATAAAACAGGTACAAAGATTGAAACCAAGTCACACAAAGCTGCGAAGCTTTATTTAGAGAACAATATAACTGATTTTATTTTTGGTCAAACTCAAGAGCGGAAGGGCTGGAAAAAGATTTCGGGAGAATTCAATAAAAAGTGTGATAAATTTTTACAACGCTTTGTCACAACGTTATAGGTAAAAAATAGTATTTTGCTGTAAAAGAGCATACAAAAATTCAGAGAAATATATGAGAAACTTAGGTGGAAGGGGAAACATGAGAAAATGGAATAGTAAAACCAGCTCGTAAACAAAACCAAAACGAAGATGGAAAAAGTCAATTTTTCTAGGTCTTTTTAGAATGGATTCCTTGCCATAGTGAAATCTTGGATAAGGAAGATATGACCATCAAAGTGCTTAAGGGATTTGATGGAATGAAGAGATCCTATCAAATTACTAAATCTCAGAGTTATCATGGTCTTGCAATCAGAAATCTGGGATTGACATGCTTAGGCTACCAATGGGCATACCGTCCAAGGTCTTGTCGGATGGTCACAAGGCAAATATTGAAGCTTCTCAATCAAATCAAAAAGAAGAAGTAAAAGATGAGACTTGCGCCAAAAATTTCAGCTATGATTTCTTGACAAGTCCTCTGGAGAAGATAAAGAATGATTTTCCATGGTGATACAAACCCCAACCGGGGTGTCAGACATACGGAACACCCTCGTGAAGGGTTTAGTTAAACTTATGTCAGAGACGACAGTTATGGATATATCAGGGAACAATGGAGGTCATTCACTTTGATAATCAGTGTGGGACACACAAGACTTCAAATATAGCAGACAAAGATTTCTGATAAAAGAGATCGCGTCCAAAGCAAAGCAGTCAAAGCAATTCTTTCCTCAAAAGTAGTACTTATCATACTTTTTCATTTTGTTCAAGTAATGGATCAGAATGGTGATTAGAATGGCCTTATAAAAGAGCTGGTTTGTCCCTCTCAAGTGTAGGACTTGCATGTGGAGTGGACTATCAGGTCTGATTGTAAAAACTACCTTTAAACTCTCTGGATCATATGGGTTGGAACTAGCTTTGAACACTATCACAAATTTAATATTTTCTGGACAGAAAAGCAAATTCACAATACACATAAGTGTTAAAGGTCATTAAGCACACAAAAAATACCAAAAAATATGCATCTTATACCCATACTTTTGACCTTCAATTCTAGTATTTTTGCTCATTTTTT
Organism: Melampsora larici-populina 98AG31; assembly: GCF_000204055.1. NCBI lineage: Eukaryota > Fungi > Basidiomycota > Pucciniomycetes > Pucciniales > Melampsoraceae > Melampsora > Melampsora laricis-populina. The sequence goes on from NW_006768770.1 coordinate 460,197, forward strand.
AACCCCAAAGCTTTATAACAAACTACCTGTAACATATTCTAAAATATGCCCCATGACTGTAATGGCAGAATTCTAGATGCCATGAATGCCAATGACTGTTTCAGATTTTCTCCAAATAGGTTGAATTTTAAAGCATCAATAAGCTTGCCTTTTCCTTGATGTATTTTGTTAAGGAATCAAAGGGTTAGCTGTTCAAACAAGCAACATATTGATGTCAAAAGATGTTTGGATGTGCGTACATGTCACATCTTGTATGGCCTAGCGACAGAGTTGAACATCAAATAAAATTTGTAAAGGAAAAGGCTAGCTTTCTAATGAGCTCATAATCAAGATATTTGAAGCAGACTTCAGGAAACTATGGGCATTGGTAAAATTGAAAAATATATCTCAAAAGTCATGAGGAAAATTTCAGAATATGTTACAGGTCCTCTTCTGAGGACTTGAAAGATTTTGGATTGAAGGCTTAAACTCTGGATATAAAATCCATATTTTTTGGGCATTTTTTGGCTTGCTTAATGGCTTTTCAATATTTTTCTGCTTTATTCATTTCCTTTTCTGTCCAGAAGATATTAAGTTTCTGGTAGTGGAATATAGTCTGACAATCAACATATAAACTATGATATACAAGCTGGGAATCTGGCCTGACAATCTGGGCCATCTTAGATAATGTAAGATGTGTACTTTCAGGTTATGGGAAATAAACAAGTGGATGTTTTATGTGTGAGATTCTTCATAGATTTCTGGGGTATCTATCAAGGGGGTTCAAGTTTAATTATTTTTACATATGTTTTTAAAATTTGGACCAGTTGTCCAAAAACATTTTTGTAAAACCAATGTATTTCTAATTTGGGACACTTAGTAAGGTGTTCTGATTTAAAACAATTACACAGATTTAGGTTGCTCAAAGTGAGTATGTATGTGTACATAATTTTTGGTAGATAGTTTTTTTTGGCTTTTTTCAACACTATGCGCCACCAGGAAGAGTATATTGTTTGCTCCACAGAAGCTTCTTGCCTTTGGCCATACAGAGCATAATCAAAATAAACCTTCTTCTCTGTATTTGTTCTGATTATTTAAATTTTTTCTTTGTTCTTTCTTTTTTTTTCAACTTCTCAATAGTTTTCTATTTTGACTTCATTTCTTGGGTCCTACGTTTATTTAGTCGTAGCAATATGATAGAACCGGGGATCTTATAGGATGGAAGAGAAGGGTGAGGATGGTTTAGTATCATAGTTGGATTGCCACATGAGGAATCCAACCTCCAAACTTCTAGACAAGTATAAAGCAAGCTTAAGCACTTATGTGTATGCAAGTCTCATGATGTCTAGGCCGTAACAATAATCTAACTGAGAGGTGTATCTTGATGTTGTGCCTATCAATCAAAAATTTGACATCAACCTGTGAGTCCAACCTTGCTATACCCATGCTTCTGGCCATGAATTTTGTCTCTGGGTTCATCAATGACAAGATGATCCTCGCTCCACTTGAGAGTTGTATTTGGATGCTGAGTGGTTGATGTGGGCAGAGAACACAAAGGCGATGAAATCCTGGGTGGCTTGTTGGTTCAGGAGCCACAGTTGATTGAAAAAACAGCTTGAATCTTTCTTAGGTAAAACTGTCACACCACCCCCATCAACTTATCTGTGAAGTACAGCAGGATGTTTTAACACTCCCTCATGTAAAACAGTGTAATACCTCATCAAGACATGACTGGGATACATTCTAAGAGCATCCCCACTGAGGCTGAAACCAGAAAGTGGGTACAGGTGTGTAAAAATGACAGTTGTGCTACAGCTTGGCCTGGCTGGGCATCACAGATGACAGGTACTTAGCCTAGGCTCCCTTGTTTTTGGTTTAGACTGGTTGAAAGGTATAGGAATGCTATGATTGTAACCAGGGTATCCATTTCCTATCTTGTCATAGTCAAAACACCTTGTTAAACATGGTTCATATATAAGATCTTGTGTTCTCTATCAACTTGGGTTTCTTTCCTATTGTTGCATTTCTTATTGTTTTTGGTAGATCATTACCAACACTAGTTATTGTCCACAATTACCCTCTACAAGTTAGTCACCATATTTCTGCTTCAGCCAGCATTCTCAGCACCACACAAACTGAATCATGAGTTTGGGATTCTACCCATGTCTAAGCTTGACCAATTTATTGTATTGTGTTGGAACACAATCATATCAAGTGATGAGATTGCATCAATAGGGTGGTAATATATTATCTTTGATTCAAGATGGCACACAATGCAAACAAAGAGGGTATCATTTGTTTCTCCAGGTGTTCATAGCATGAGACACCACAGTTTCCAGAGTTTCCAGGTCAACTGGACACAATTATGACAAACTCTGAAAAATACAGTTGTTGGGAAAGCAAACTCACACCAGTGGCTGACTGTCTGATCTTTTGCTTGTGTAGGAGGGTTTTTTTGGAAAATCTTTGAAAAAATAAAGATGATTCTATGTTTGTATCAGAAACATTAGGTAAATGTTATGTAAATGTTCCATTTCTGGAGGTAAATTGGGAATGTTCTAAACCACGGATTACTGGTTGTGCAGTCCCTATGTGGGCAAAGTTGTTCATCAAACAACACCAGGTAAGTTGTGCTGCATGAAGTGCTTGCACAACATTGTGTTGCGCTGCTGTGTAGCACAACTCTCTCCTTGAAATCAGAGCTGAGCTTCCAAGATCTTGAAAGTGGGTTGACTTTCAATCAGTCTTGAAACAGCTCATGTAACACCCAGGACCATTGATGAAGTGGTGAAGTGGGGCTAATCTGCCCAAACAAGCAGAACTACCCTATCACCACATTTGACAGTCATACACATGCTAGACCCTCTCTTATCCAGACACACCATTCAATCTGGAACCAACTTCTCCTTTGACCAGAGACCACACTACTTGATCTGGGACTTATCTTGACATATGTGGTTAGTACAGCCTGAGGTCAGGGGATCAATAATGAGTCTGTGGCATGTAAACAACAGAATTGACAGTTTCAAAGGTAATGTACCTCTTTGACCAAATTCTTTCAATTGCCTTTTTACTTCATTTCTTAGGGTCCGTTCGGCTGCGCCATCTCATCTGACATCCAACTGGACCTTCTGCCCAGTCGGGGTCGGGCAAAGAGATTGTCATCCTGATTTTTGGTGACAGATGACGGTCAGATGGTCACCAGATGTGCAGCCGAACGGACCCTTATCCTTCTCCTTTCCACTTATCATCATATCTATGTGGAACTTGTACAACACTAGAGAAAAAAATCTACCCCCTCAGCCCCACTGACACCACTTATCCCATGTTTGCCAAGATGAAAGAGAAAACATTCAAATACCTTGAGAAAGTACTTTGATGCAAGACCCTGGCCATGGCTACCACTCTCCATCTTCTCTTCCAACTCAAGTTTTTCCACAAATGGTATGGTTCTGCCTCTGTGGTAAGTATTGGAGCCAAAGCCACTCTGTTTAAAATTTATCGGGAGTAAAAGCTGTCAGCACCTTCAAATAATGTAACACAATTGTCTCAATCCCAAAAAAGCAACAACAGCAACCTCTCCTCCAAAGCCTGACATATTTTGCAGAGACTCTGAAAAAGAACACAAGGTTGAGGAATCCAAATATATTCCACTTGAAAACTACTTACATGGGACTAATAAAAAAGGCTGAAGATTATGATATTCAGGATTCTGAAGCAAGTCTTCAGTGGTGGAAGGTGAGTATCAATCTCAATCCTCTTTATTCTTCTTGAATTAACATTTTGTTTAATGTATCTCTAGTTACATGAAAGGAATTATTGCACACTTGCACACATGGTCAGACACTATTTGGCAACCACTTGATCATTGTGCACTTCCAATCTCAGGGACATACTCTCAGATGCTGCCAACTTATGCTTTAGTTGTCAAGGTAGTTTGATTGCACAGACTGTTTAATGCCTGATTTCAAGTAAGATATGGTTAGGAGAAGATCTTGGTCCAGATTTTGAAGCTCTTGTGAAGTCCTTTGAATCAATGGGTATATTGTGAGGAGTCAGCAACTGTTGGGCTGACTCTTCACTAAAAAAGGTGAAGAGTAGACAAAGATGAAGTCTTCACTTGGTACACCCAAGTGAAGACTACAGTTAGTTGACCTCCGAGGAGAGGATTTATAGCCAGTGGGATGGCTGAGTAATCCCTCTAAGGATCTTACTCGGAGCTCTGGTTGTCTTACAACTCTGGAGCCTACAGTACTTTAGACTCTGAGGATTCAGAGGTGCCGCTGGGTACTTTAGACTCGTTTGAACAGGAACCCTTTGTAAATTCCAAACTTGTTCTGTTAGCTATTAATCCCACCAACTCAGAACACCACTTGAGGTTTTACAATAACCTGAACAAAGACAGAAAAGAAGTATGACGGTCAAAGTACAACAATATCACTTTACTCAATATTCTTGGTGAAGAATCAAGTAAGTTGTGATGATGAGTTGTGTAATGATGTGAAGTTGGTTCTTCTTCCAGAGTGGGAAGAAGAGGGGTTTATATATCCTAGACCTAGGTGTCAACTTGTGGTCGGCACTTAGGTTTGCTTTTTCTTTGGGTTAGGTTTGGGTTAGGTTTACTATTACTAATTCAAGTCATAGTAAGTCTTGTTACTTGAGTGACTCTTGATACTGAGCCATGAGATGTAATCTTTATGGGTTTAAACAAGTTACATATATTTACATATGTAATACATATATTTACATGTGTGTTTGTTAGCCCGTGGTCCTGTACACAGGGCTCAGGGCTGACATATATGAATAAATGAAGTTCATGATTTGTTTTTCTTTATATTTTTCCATCACCCTCATTTATTATCATTTGTTCACTGTTCTTTTCTATCTTTTTATTAACCTTAACACTTTTTTACTGTTTATTTACATGTTCCATTCAAGCTACATCTATGGCTGGTGAGCAGAAGCTAAAGCGTTTCACATAGCCTTGTGCATATTCCAAAGTTGCTCAACGGCTAATGTAAGCATCATTGCTGTTTGGGGGCTTGACTTTCAAACTTTCATTTTTTCATTTCTTTGAAAATGCTCTGTAGAAAAATGAACACAATGTGAGAAATTGAGAAAGAGCTGCACAGCGCTCATGGGACAAGTAATGTGGCAAAGTGTAGCTTACCCGGTGTTGCATCAATGCTTAGATACAGAAGGAACACAATCAGATGACAAAAGGGATATATATATCTAGACCCAAAGATGACATATGTATATGCAGCTCAATGGTTTTAAATGTCACTCAATAATTATAATCATCATCACATGGCTCTATCTCACATTATTTATCTCATCTTCTGCATCCCTTACATCCCAAAATGTAGTTGAACCTTGCCGCTATGGCCATTCCAAATTCCTCACTTTTATAACCACAATCTGGTGAGAAGGAAATATCATGAATCAGATATAAGCTATATGATGTGCTACATTGCTCCATTTGTGCTACATTCAGTTACGACCTGTGGCACTGTTACATACCAGCCTGTGAAGTGATAGGGAGGTTTGGTATGATATCATGGTTCCTCAAACCTTCTGTGGTAACTGATCTTTTTGTGGGATTGAAGCTCGTTGCAGATATATGTATCATATCATATATCCAAAAGGGGAGGGGAGGGCTCTTGATCACGGGCGGCTTGTAGTTCCTCAGTCCTTTGATTGCTCTCAGTGTGGGAAATTGTTGTCTGTGTATCACTTTCTGTCACTGGTGTGGTTGCCCATTTTGGCCCCAGTCAGGTGATCATCAGGAGCAAATGATGTCATTTTGCTGGGATCATGGGCCATCCCTAGATCAACAGTGGCAATAACAACGTGGGTGATGGGTACACGCTCCTTCAAAGCTATTCACACTTGATAAAACTTTCAAATGGATATGATCAAACAATAATACAATTCGGATAACAAACTCGGCTGATACTTATATTTCAACTAAGATGTGAACAACCTTGCCTCATCACGTGAGATGTTCTGTGAAAGAATATGATCGCGCGTGTCTTCTGGATTGGCCTCGCTGGAACATCGATGCAAAGATCATCCAAATGGGCCACTGACTGAGAAGCCCAATTTGCTCGTTCTCGAGCGTGTTCCCCAATAGGGAGCTTGCAATGGGTCGGCTAGTTTTAGGGTCGAGGTCTTTTGAAACCTCTGGAAATTGGAATCCGAGTCGATGCATGAGTCCTGTTTGTCACTCGATAGGGAGTTATTGCCTGACGGTATGCCACTGAGTCAGGTGGCATATCTCCCGTCGTACTTCCATCGATCTAAAGAATTGAACGTTGGTCAGGAGTACACAAAGATACGAAACGGACTTGGCTTACGATGGCTCTGGCCCAAATTTGAGATGCCTCAAGCGAGAGTCGATAATGAAAAGTTGTATCCCATGGTGCCGTCAATATAAGAGAATTGCCCATGCCGAGCGCCATGCCAATCTCCTCATTACGTTGAAACAAGTCATAAGCAGTTTCATACCGTTTTATTTCGGCCTGCTTGACATCCAAAACAGAAATCCTCAGTTGGTAAATGCAGAGGAAAAGAGAAAGCACAGGAGACAAACTTACCTTCACCCTCTCATACTCGGCGAGCAGAGCAGCCCTCTACCCCATAAAAAAAGATGTTTGATGAATCAATTTCCAACATCAGTAAATATGAAAAAGGCTTACCGCTTCAGCCTGTTTTTTCTTTTCTGCTGCATTAGGGCTGCGTATAAGCACATCTCCAAGTTTGCAGTGCGATCGATTGACACGATCGACAAATTGAACAAAGGCTGAGAAAGAGTCAAGGGTAAGTTTCGTAGTACCCACTTGACCCTGCCAAATCAAGTCCTGTGCGATATTACTGGTCAAGACAACGTGCTTCATTCCCTCATAAATTTTATCACATGCTTCTCCACATAAGAGCTTAAACTCATTCAAGCTCTTGCCATAAAGTGTCACTCTGATGGATTGCTGAGCTTCGGATAGGTCTGCTGAATCAACAATAGTCGTGTTGTCTGAGTCGGGTTCCTCGACCTCACTGGTTTGTCCCTCGCTTTGATCGACTTCCTTCTTAGATTCGATCTTGAAGGCAACTCGAATCAACACCTCGTGCGTTTGGTCGAACTGGGTGCGGGCGGGGAGCACCAGAGGATTGCCGGAGATTGGGAATGGGATGGGATTGGGATTGGGAGCTGTATGAATGAATAGGCATACAGGGGTTGGTCAACGCCCAATTGGTCTTAACTTTTATTTTGAAACATCCAACAAAGCGCCACACCGTTGGCTTATAGACGTTCAAGACCCCTTTTGAGATATGCAGCTTGATCTTTCATCTTCAGTCACTCGCGTATGTTTGTAGACAAAGTTACCTCCTTTCCAATAATCACCGAGCATTGAGAGGTTGTGCAGTTCCAGTTGTTCCAGAGCAGTAACATCATCGATTCATAACCGCTCCGAACCGACATATCGATTGAAATTATGAGGCGAACAAGAAAAACGATTTGTTTTTTTGACAAAACACCAATGATTCAATCAGATATCATAAGCTGAAGTATCATATTCTCCGTGATAGAGAAGAATCAATGAAAACTCGAATCAAACAAATGAACAAATAACCGAGTAAGTCATTGTTAAAAGCCAAAGAGTAATGATATAGTACAATCAAAAACATACAAGTCCAAACTGGTACAGAGTGTCAAAGGCACACATAGATCGATACCAACAAAGATAACAAAATGATAATCAGGAGGATCAAAAATATCACAAGATCGCGAGAACAACATCAGTCGAGAGCGTACGCTAGAACAAACAGCACCGTCAGACCAATTTGGCCTGTCCAAATTTCAGAGCGCTTTAAGTGAGAGAAACACGATAAAGAAAGTAAAAGAAGACATTTGATTGACTCTCTTCCGATCATTATCAAAGTTGGTCTTGCACTCAGACCGCTCTGATGATGGCGCTTGATCGATGCTTTAACATGTGACAGCAGGTGACAGCGATCGAGGCTTTTTCACCCGGATCTCCCGTAGGTCCTTTCATATGCAACCCTTCCCCACTCCTACTCAACTTAAGTGAGAAAAATCATCCGAAGAGCTTGTAAGACTCTTATTTTGATATGTTCATAGTAGGATGTTTGTATGATCGGTCTGGTCAAGATCATCGAAATGTGATCTAGTCTTATGTCGCGCACTACATAGTTGTACTCAAAATGCATTAAAAACATAGACAGGATGGTTTCTATGTAGGCCAATGGGACGAATGTTTACGAAGAAGATAATTGAGGATAATTGTGTACTGCTCAGTCTAAACCTTTGGACTGAAACAGACTGAAACGTGGCGGTGAGTACAGGCTCATACATCCTATTCCCATTCCCGCGATTCCCAACCTCCGGCAGTCCTCCAATTCTCTGTGCGGGCGGGAGTTCCGGGTGGTTCTAGTATAGCACCTGAGGGTGCAGGGACTGACGTATCGGGTCCATCCTCAACGGCTGGCGCATCCTCAAGTACTGTTTAAGAGCAATGGAGGGTTAGAAAGCGTCCGAAACAAAAGCGTGAATGGAGCCGACTGACCACTGTCCATGCTATCAACGGCATCTATTGGTGCGGTTTCGCCGTCTGCAGCTATGGTGGTGTGAATAGTTGGCGTCGGATCCATGATTGAAAACCGATGAAAAGGTGAGTGAAGTGGCAGGAGGAAAAGATAAATATCAAAGTGAAAGAAGCTCACTATGTAGGTCAATCAATCTCAATCAGTCTCCATCGCGTGAGAGACGGCCGGTTATATGTACTCATGACGGCAGCTTTTGCTTTTGCGGGGATCTGGACTGATCCCAAGCCAGACCTGTTATTTGACAGGACCCTACACCTCTGCCCGTTGCTGGCAGCTGGTGCCCCCAACGAACGTCGGGGGGCCAATGATTTGGGATTTCGATTTGAGTTTGTTTCTGTGTTATGGCTGATCTCTGGTTCGTTTCAAACTGCTCACAAACGCTTGCAACCCAGCACTTCTCAACCTCAGCAGCTTGAAGCTTCGGACTGTGCCACTATTAAAATGCATCAGTCCTCAGCATTGTTCAGTTAACCATTCCACCTCAACATCACTTTTTGAAAGCTCAAACAAACACAATCGACCAACTCCGACTTGTTGTCCATCAATACCTGTGACCTCCTCAATTTACACTGATGGCCATGTGAACACATCAGGTTTCTCTCATAGCTTTCCCGTGGATGGCTGTAACACAACTGATCAGTGTATGCAGGATACCAAGAAAAAAGGGCCACCTGAAGGCAAACAAAAGTTCTTACTGGGTCTGGACTGAGAGTGTTGGTATCACCAAAAAGTTTCTTATCTCATTCACTGCGTCTGCCACTGACCGTCTCAACGTCGAGACAGTCAGAAGGCATGCATATTGTTCTTCAGAAAGTGTGTCAATTGTTCCCTGCCCCAGTTCAGCAGCTTCAATCTGAGCTCAGAGCTTTGATCCGAGCTACCTTAGAGGGCCGCTGCGTTGTTTAGCAATTGGCAAGTTCAGCCAAACCTGAGCACACTTCTAAGATCAACAATAAGTGTAACTAGGCAGTGCACCATTAAAATCATGAGCAAGTGATCTAACAAGCTAGACCACTAAGTAAGAGACTGAATCAAAATTGTGTATAGGAAGACTCTGGTACGCTTTGTGTTTCGGTCTTGTCAATTGACATTGAGAGACAAATCATAAGGGTATATGGGGTTCAAAACCTGTGCTTTATTTGCTGGCATAATCTTGCGCAAATAGCTTGAGGGAGATCTTGGACCGATACAAAAGTTTTACCATGTCACACTGCTCAATAAGGTGTACCAATGAACAGACGGGTGATCCGAAGGCCTCTGCCCAGATACAATACTGGGTATGGCCACCCAGGGACACTGTACAGCTCCACTAGTAATCAAATTAGAGAGACATTCGATTCGAAAACCAGTGTACTTTTTGTTTCAACAGCATATGGTGATATGAAATGTATATCCACTCTGTCAAAAAACAAGATGGCTAAGATGAAATGATTCATTACCTTTGAAATTGTCAAAAAAACATTTTTGTATCGTTTGATGTGGACCCATATCCAATTAACATCCCAGAGTTGTGAATCAAAGTCAGTTTTAGATGCTTAGTACACCGTGTCTGTGTAGGATTTGCTAGTCAACGAGCGCACACCAACTCCCTTTGAGGCAGAAAGGGAAGTCGTGCGCGCTCGTCGAAGAGCGAACGTCCCGGACACGGTGAGTAGGACTGATTTTTTACTCCAAAAGGATTTTATCTCAATGAAATGAATAAGTGTAAATTAAAAGAATAAAAGAGAAGGTTCTCACTGCCCACTGTTCTATCTATTCCAATACTTCTAAACTCTATGAGTGATGTGATGAACTATTCCCTTTCCACATCTTGTGAGTTTTTTTAGGAGGGAATCAGAGATTTCATCTAGACTTTTGTGTTCAAAATTTCCCTCAAATTCATAACATCATCGACTTTCTTATGAATCACACTGAAAAATCGCTCGGAATCTTCATTCTTTAGATTCTTAAGCAATCAAATATTATAAAGGAACTACACCTAATGCCATTTGTGGTGCCTCATACTACTTTTTGAAAAAAAGGTATGCACAAAACACACACAATCTATTTATCCCCCAAAACTGACTGGTTTCACTTATTGAAATCGATCACAGCCTCAGTAGAGCCAGCAAACCAATGAGCCAAATCTTTCAACCAAGAAGGAAACACTTTGATGATTCAGATAAACTTATGAACCTAATGTTCAAATGTCCAGTTTGGCTAGATCATGAGGTACAACTTGTGGGAATAAAAATGGGTTCTGTGGTCTTACTTCTTAATGAGAAGTTCTAGCAAAATTTGATTAGTTTTTTGGATTGGAAGTTGAATAGTTCGATAGGTCTTAAATAATAATAAAACTTACAGGGTCCAAACATTTTGGTTTCCAATCTACCTGGACTTACTTAAGTGGCACGAACCCCTGAACACTGATATTCATTTTTTTTGGTTCATGTTACTATCTTTCTGTTCACTCAATAAAGAAAGATACAGTGGGAATGAGGATATTTAGGAACCTACAATCTAGTTCAAGTGATTCATGTAAACTCAAAACAGCTGCTTTTGAAGTACAGTAATCTGAAGCTTGACAGACGCCAAAAGTGCCTAAAATTGAAGCTACAGTGACCTGAGATGACAAGAACAAGTAGAAACAGATTATCGCGATGAGTTTAGTGATGATATCAAGATTCACAATAGAAATCGTACTGACGATGTATCCGTTCTTTAGTTCAATTAATGTTGGTAAGAAAGCCTTCAAGAGGTGAAAATGAGCCATTATATTCACTCCAAAGCTCCTACAAAGTGGTTAAGAGGTACATCGTGATTGTCAGTTATGATTTCCAATGAGATTGTTTATAAGACAAAGTGGCAAACCGCCGAATTTCACTAGGATTAAGATCGATGATAAATGTTCCATTCGCTACTTCAACGTTATTGATAATGATTGTTGGATCTCCTACTTCGTTTTTGACTCGATCAGCTACAGCTTCTACAGCTTTCGCATCCGATATGTCGCACTCATAGTGATGGACATCTAGAGATAAAGACAACCAAAGTCAATGACAAGCTTGATTTGAATAATAGTGAGTCCATAACCAAAAAAAGCTAACCTGAGTCAGATGGATTTGCAGTAAGAGGTCTAATATCCCAAAAAAACCTCATATTCTTAATAGCCAAAGTTTCAGTAATTACTCTACCTAAACCATCGGAGCCACCAGTAACATGTATGATTTGATGATCCCAATCAATCCTATCGGACCCAATTCTCCAAGTTTCATTTGACCAAGCAATTGAAGAATAATTTAATAACCATCGAAACAAACTTATTATTAGGAGACTGATCAAAGATTTTTTTGATGTTTTTGATCCTTGGATAATCATCATTACTAGTATCTTCTAATTCCATCTCTTGGTCAACCATCTGATGTCGTGCCATCCGCCATGGTCTTTCTTCCCTTTCTTGTCCATCCATTGATGCATTCGATAGACCTGGATCCGAATGAATTGTTTCTGTCCTTGTTCAATCTGATTTTACTTCTGAAAGCACTGATCTTGAGATGATCTTTGATGACTGACCCAGACTCAGAGCTGCAAGACGTTTGGACTTTTCTCTATGCATCACTTCCCGAGACGCTGGGTACCGAGAGCCGGGTAGACAATCAGGAAACGCGAGGAAGACCGTTGTACCGCCTCCCTGTTCATCGGTATTCAAATATATTTTTGAGGACATAGGCAATGTGCAAATTCTGATCAAAAGCGTTTTCAGAAGTGAATGAACAGGTTGAACTCTTGAATTCAAGCATCTCAGCCAAGAGTGAGTCTGGGACTGAGGCCCTAAGGATCAAGCAAGCCTCAGTTTGAGAGCTTCACGATCAAGTATTCCTCAGCAATTGCTAAGGCATTTGTCGAGTGACAAAGTTCTGACAAAGTTCTGATAATTTGTGGCCTTTTGACCGTCTTGACGTCAAGACGGTCTGATTTGGACGCGGTGATTGTTAAGGAATTTTTTTAACTATATTTACCATTATTCATTAGATATGCTCACCAGACCAGTTTGGGCTGCTGCACTGCAAACTTTCCTCTTTCTTCTGGTTTTAATTAGAATTATTGTTTTATTAGAGAAAGTAGGCTCTGGAATCACACCACTGTCCACTTCAAACCAGAGCAAAAGATTCTGTGATATCTTTCCAACAGATATGGCTTAATTGACAAAAACCCCTTTAGGGATGTTGTATATAAAGATGATGCAATTTTTTGCGTCTTTGACTTTTGAGCAGATGCTCATAAGGACCCAACAGCCAGAATCCTTCTCCCCTTCTTACAAAACTTAGAATGCCACACACTTTGAGTTTCTACTGAGTGATTTTTCACTTTTCTGTAGTTCTCTGGCATCAATGACTTGCATATATTCCTGACCAGCAGAAACTCAAATTGATTAGAAACAAACTCCTTGATAGCCATGTTTCATACTGACATAACTCTGACAACACAAAATTTTGCATAATGTTTACATATGATTGACTACACGATGTGAACAAGACTGACTCGTCACAATAGGCATTTTAAGGATAAGAATGATGGTGTGAGGCATTTATGATTGATCAATCTAAGGTTTGCCCGGATGTTGAGCCGGCTCTTGAGATCAGTTATCTTTGGACTCTTTTTCCAAATCGGTCACCAAGTTTTGAGGTCGAGGTCTTTTAAAACGTCGTTCATAGGGTAAAGAACTTGGAGGTATAGACCTGTCAGGCCGTCGACATGCGGCCATATATTCGCGATATTCCACTGAGTCAGGTGGCATGTCCGGCGTAGCAGTTCCATTCATCTAAATAGATGACATTAGTCAAGACTCGGCAGAGAAACAAGAAGCATTTGACTGACAATGGCTATGGCCCAAGTGTTAGACGAAAACAGCGCGAGCTGATAGTAAAAATTTGGATCCCATGGTGCCGTCAATACGTTAGCTTTGGGAAAGCCTCTGACGAGCTTCCAAAAACGGCTTTGTAAGTCTTGGGTGATTTATTCCTCGGCCTAGACGACATATAGAGCAGAGATTCAGTTTTATCTTGAAGAAAAAACGAATCGAAAGGTGAGAACTCACCATCGTCTTCTCAAATTCAAGCATCTGATCGATTTTCTATCATTTGACCATTTGGTAAAAGTATCAGATACATCAATCTCAAACATTAGTAAACATGAAAAAGAAACACCAAAAAGGCTTACCGCGTTGGCTTGTTTTTTCTTTTCTGCTACATTGGGGCTCCGTATGAGCACATCACCAGTCTTACAGTTTGATCGGTAGATACGATTGACAAATTCAACAAAGGCTGAGAAGGAGTCAAGGGTTAACTCTTTTTTGCCCACTCGGCCCTTCCATATCAAGTCTTCGAACTCGTCGGTCGGGTCTAATGGTCTCAGTCTCTCAAGAATATTCAGGCTAACGCCTACACACAGATCCTTGAAGTCGTCGAAGCTCTTGCCATAAAGTGACGCCCTGAAGAATGGATCCTCTCCATCTGATGATAAGTCTTTCGAATTGATAATCTTCTTCTCCTTGGAATTGGAATCCTTGACCCCATCAGTCTTTTCCTCGGTAGCATTGACTTGCTTCTCAAACTCGAGCTTGAAGGAAACCCGAATCAACACCTCATGCAATTTATCAAACTCGGTGCGAGCAGGAGTCCCTATTGGTTCTAGTAAGGCGCCTGAAGGTAGTTGGACTGTCTCCTCAAATTGACCCGGAAGGTGATTCAAGCACTCGATGGCTAGATAGAAACAAACGAAGGTCTATGAGCGTCTAAAAACAGCAAGGTGAATGAGACAGACTGACCGAAGTCAAGGATATCAAAGTCTCCAGCTATGGATGCGTTACTTGATGCTGGCAGATCCATGATTGGGAGTGAAGAAGAAGTGAAGTGAGAGAGGGTTGATTGGACAGAGTGAACTGATCGTTAAGTAGAATTCTAGAAAGTAGAAAAGAAGCTGTTTACCAATTTCAAGAATGACGTCACCCAAACCCATCACCATGGGTGCTCGTAGAATTCATTTCTTGCAAGATTTGTCAGCCAAACTCAACACCTTGACACTGGCTTCCGATGGTGATGTGGCTGATGTTTTCAGCACTATTTGACTGGCGCATCATAAGAAGGAAACAGGAGCCATTGGACCTTGCTCAGCAGGTTTGATATACGAAGAAAGTTGACATTTCAAAGAAATTGTTTTCATTTTTCCTGATGATGTGATTCGACAATGATCGTTTCCTTGATTCAGATCCATTGACCTCTTCGGTTTGCTCCTCGGTACCATGGACTACATTTTTTATCTCGAACTTGAAATAAACTCAAATCAACACCTCATGCCTTTGATCGAACTGGGTGCGACCGGGTGTTCCAGTTCGTTCTACTAAGGCACCTGAAGGTGATGGCACTGGCGCATCGGGTTCATCCCACACGGCTGGAGGATCCTCATACAAGACTATGTGAGAGCACCGGACGGAGGCTTAGGAAGCGTCTGTGTAAGACAAAAATGCGAATGAAACAGACTCATCACTGCCCATACTAGCGACGGGGTCTGTTTAAGTGGTATCTCCGTGAAGTGGATTGTTGGAGTGACTCGACCCGAGTATGGGTTTGTATACAGGAGAATGAATGGCGTGTCACCCTTCCACGCAGTTTATGTCAGTGTTGAGTATGGCAATGTACAGGTATCCAGCACAACGACGTCAATCAGTTCGATCAATCATTCTCAAGATCACCAACTACCACCTCAACCACAACCTCAACCTCTCTCAACTCATTATCATCAATCGAAATCCGATAATTGACTCAAGGCTTCAGTCTCTTTAAAATCATTTTATCATCGAACACATTATTATAGCTCAATTGGTTGTGACATTCAATTGGGAAGGCTCAAGATCTTAACCGCACAGGTGGACAATGCGGTGTCAAGTGCTTTGTGTCTCTGGAACTCTTTTCCTACTATTTACCTTTGGATTCACATATTTGGTCTTTGCTACTGAGCAATTCGAAACTTCGGCCCCTTCGACAGAATCATCGTCTACTACAACACAAAATGACGATTTGTCAACTCCGCCTATAGAGGCTCAGAATTCTGTAGATTCTGTAGATGGTTCTTTACCTTCTCAATCACTAAAACCTCCACCATCAGAAGGTACGAATCTCAAAGATCAACTTTGGTGTTTTTTTTTGAAATCCATACATCTTAACTTATTTATATGATTTGTTTTTCAGGTGTTTTGTTATACAATCGGGCTCAACGTCTACTTAATCATGTTCAGGCTCATTCAACACCTATTCCTCCTCGAATATCTCTTCAACCCTCAGCTTCATTCCTTTCTCCTTCATCTTACGCCCCTCTACTGGACCGGGCCTCATGGCTCAACCGTGGTATATTCTCTTACCTTATCAAGCTCGTCCGTCAAGAAAAACCTTCAACATCATCCGATGATACAGATGATTCAAGATCTGAAAGAAAAAGAAACGGATTAGTCAACTTTTTGTTACTTCCACGACGGATCTTTGATAAGTTTGGAAGAACATCAGAACGGATTACTAAAGGTGGTCGAAAGAATGGTAGCGCCAAGGTTTTAGGTCAAAGAGATGCTGAAGAGGCTACTTATCGAGCGGCTGAACTTCTCGAGAGAGCTACGTATGAGCATGGAAATCCTGATGCTGGTCTAGCGTTAGGTAATTTATGGCTCTGGGGTGGTACTCCTCCTGGTCTCATTAAGCGAAATGCTACAAAAGCTATGCAAGCCTATAAATGGGTTGCCGATCTTACTGGAAATGCTACTGCTCAGGCAAATCTGGCGTTTCTTTACGCAACAGGTTATGGTGGCGCGTTAGGAAATGAGCTGGTCAATACTGGTGATCAGAGTACTGCACTTTTGTATTACACTTTTGCTGCGCTGGGCGGTGATTATGCAGCAGAGATGTCTCTAGGGTATCGTCATTGGACTGGAATTGGCACTAAACAGAGCTGTAGTGATGCGTTACCCTTCTACAAGAGTGCGGCCACTAAAGGTGAGTCAAAATTGTCCTTGATGGGATCCTATTTATTTGAAAATCAACTCATCATTTGATCCTCAAACAGCTATGAAAACGTTCAATTCGGGCCCACCCGGTGGTCATCATATGCCACCTCTCAAGGTTCGGCTATCTGATCGCGACGGTGGGGTTTATGGACCTGGTGCTTCTGTGGCTTCGACTGGTACCAATCGACACCAACACTCACCTCAACATCCAGCCACAGTTCAAGAGTGGAATGACGTTTTGGAATTCTATCGTCAGTTATTCAGTCTTGACTACATCAGAGTTTTGCTTCTTAGCTCATGATTTGCTTTTTGAATTTTTTAGAGTTTCATGCTGAGAGAGGGGACGCTACGTTTATGTTTCGGCTTGGTCGAATTTATTATTACGGGTTTGGAACTGCTGGAGATGATATCAAAGATTTTGCAGTGACCAATGGTCGTAATTTTCGAAAAGCTCTAATGTGGTTCAATCGAATTGCAAGGACAGTATGGCCTAGGGATCCTGAAGCCGCTACTTCTCCTACCGGTCAATCATTCCAGAATTCACAAGGACATTGGCAAACACCTGTGATAGGAGCCTATGACGCATCAAAAGATGTGAAGTTGAAGGTTGATGAGCATCAAGCTATGGCTGCTGGATTGGCCGCTGGGTTCTTAGGACGACTTTACCTGAGAGGAGAAGGAGTTCCGCGTAACAATGCTAAAGCGTTCTTATGGTTTAGTCGTGGTGAAGTTCAAGTCAGTTATCTACGCATCTTCTTGATGTCTATCTCATCATTAACTTCTGTTATCATTTGCATTATTTCAGGGTGATAGAGAATCTCACAACGGGTTGGGGCTCATGTATCAGGACGGATTGGGCGTGCAGGAAGACATTGACAAGGCTGTGGATTACTTTCAGACAGCCGCAAATGCAGAGCTTGCCGATGCACATGTCAACCTTGGGAAATACTATATGGGTCAGTCTTTTTGTTTTCAGACGAAAAAATCACATGTGATCTCGACTTTTCCTTACACGGACGATGATTTCATTTTTATAGGAGTGGATGATTACGTCAGCGCCGTGTCTTTTTTCGACTCAGCCATCAAACATGGCGATAGTTTTCAATCATACTTTTACCTAGCTGAGATCAATTCGGAACAAATCGGACGTGCTGATTTATGTCCGATAGCTGTAGCATTTTATAAACGTGTGGCCGAGCGAGGAGATTGGTTTCAAGAAGTTTATTGGAAAGCTGAAAAGGCATGGGCAGATGGAGATGAAGCTACTGCTTTATTGGGTTATTGGATGACAGCTGAACGTGGATATGAAGTGGCTCAGAATAATATGGCATATATTTTGGATCGTCATAAACGTCGAATCCAATTACCTATTGAACAATACTCTAGTAATTCGACCGATCGTCTTGCTCTTACCTACTGGACTCGATCGGCTGCACAAGATAACATTGATGCGTTAGTCAAGATGGGTGATTATTATTTGTCAGGTTATGGTTCATTATCTGGGATCCCACAACCCGAGAAAGCGGCTGCATGTTATCAAACTGCGACAAATACTCATTTGAGTGCTATGTCAATGTGGAATTTAGGATGGATGCACGAGAATGGGATCGGAGTTTCACAAGATTATCATTTGGCGAAACGATTTTATGATTTAGCTCTCGAGACTAATACAGAGGCTTCTTTGCCAGTCACACTGTCATTAATCAAACTTTACGCTCGTTCATTGTGGGGTTATGTGGTACATGGCAATTCAAAACACCTTTCGCTCTTTACGTATTCGAATGAAGATGCGGCTAAATCTGGCTGGTGGTCTTTACGTAAGGTACGGGATGAGATTACAAGTAGATGGTTTGGGATCGCACCACCTGCAGGAGCTAATCAAGATGGAGGACCACCACGCACTGCGAATGGTGATATGCCAATGTCAGATGCTGAAGCTGCTGCATTCGATGTTACTGCTGCTCAGCGTGCATTGCAACAGGATGATGATCCTGTAGAATGGGCCAGGAATGCACGTGATCGAGAGAGACTGCAGACAGAAGAAGGGGATGATGATGATTTGTTTTTGGCTGGTGAGGGTGGTGACGATTTCATTGAAACGATTGGTATCCTTTTCCTGTGTCTTGGTGTTGGGTATGTGTTTTTACTGTTTTACTATATACAGTTCTGTTCATTGACGCTAATGGGAGTCTTGACTTGCTGATCTGACTGTTCTGGATTACAGCGCGTTTATCTTTCTACGGCAGCAACGAGAACAAGCGAACGCGAGGGCCGAAACTGAACGTCAAGCTACTGAAGTACCAGAAGCAGTTGTGAATGCAGCACCTACTCCCACCACTACGATTACTGACAACACAAACACATCAACAACATTTACTTCTGGGACTAACTTGGAAGCTTCTACAACACTCAATCCTGCCAGTCAAAATGATTCAAATAATTTGATTACTCGTAGACGCACAAACGAAGCTGGTTCGACATCTGATAATGATGAAACCAATACACGAAATGAGTAAGATTTTTTTTGGAAGTGGATGTAGTTTGTTGAGTAAGATGTAATTATAGCAATATAGCCCCTTGATCTACACTGTCGTAGAAGAAGAAAAAATATGGTGCAAAAAGCAAAGTTTATGCATTTTGATTTTAATTTTGAGTAGCTGTTTTGAAAGGTGTAGCGGGTCCCTCGACTTCAGAAACTTTCATCGTGGACGCTGGCAAAGACTGGATCCATTTGGCATACAAGTACAAGGCGATGAGTAACAGAAGTATGCAATGCAATATGTGTAATTTAAAGGAAATTTGCCTTACAATGCTTCATATGGTGCTCCTGACGTGAGGTGTTCGTGTGGTCTGGCGATTTTGTTGAAGGTCTTTTTGAGCCCCTGTAGAGTCTTCTGACTTGGAGTGATCAAAAATAATTGACCTTGTAGATATTTGTGACCTTTGCTCTGACTACTAGACTCAAGTGTACAAACATCTTGTGAGCTCATGTGACCTACAACCTTGCTATGCCTGTGGTATAAGTCCTCAAGATTGTTGAGTATAGTTTCTTGCTATGGAATACGTCATCAGTCAGCAGCTCAGCCACCTGCTGAGAGTCTGTTTGACTTTTGAAGGTGTCTAAGAGTGAAATGAGAAATCCTCACTGCTGATTATGTAAATCAATTCTCTTTGAAAGATGTTAACTATAGGGAAAGCCTTGAAGCTAATAAGTGATATCTTTCAATTCAAGATCATTGGCATCAAATATACTCCAACTTATAAAGAAGGCGATGCAAGTGGACTGGGAGGCATTGAATATATATGAATTGATTTCTCTGGAGGTTATCACTGATCAACTTTCTGTATCTGATTTTAATTTCTAGGAGGGAGCAGGGCTGCATATTATGTTTGTTGAATGTCAGCCTTTGACTCCAAGAGCAGCATTGGGTTAACTTTGAGCCCAAGATTGCACCCATGTCAAGTTCAATTGTTCTGCATGTCACAAATCTTCCAAATGTGTCAAGTAAAGAAGCTTATGGGCCTTATGTAGCTAGGGTGAGTTATGTATGTATGTCTATGTATAGGTTGAGGGTATGCTTATAATTGAGAATCTTAACATTTTGGTTGGTTGGAGTCTTGGTGTCATTGAGTGTTTCTCTTCAGCTCATCTTGACTTCTTGATCAACATGTCTTCGTCATCCTCATTGACTCAACTTATTCGACGTGGCACTTCAACAAGATCAAGTTAGTCTCTCTTTCAACTCTAGATCTCATCTTGATCGGCTTTAGCTTACCATCAACTTGACCCTTTTTGAAGCCCCCATTCAAGCAATCTCAAATCAAAGGACAACTCCTATCATCATCAATAATCCTATTCAAATCCAATCATCATACTTTTCTACATCAATCATCAATCTAGTTAAAACTAAATCACAAAAAAAAGAAATCAAACGACAAAAAACTAAAGCATATGAATCTTTAAAAGAACAAAAACAAATCAATTTGCAAAAAGAAAAACCTGATCCGATCTTAGGTTATTCAACTTCCAAACCAAAAGATTATCTTACATGGGAAAATTGTGAATTAAATCAATTAATTTTAAAAAATGAAGATGTTTGGTCAGGTAAATTAGGTGAAGGTGAACAAGTCGATCAAATCCCAAATCTATTAAACTTTGGTTTAACAGATGATCATAAAGAACTTTTATTCAAAGCTTTACCTTTAGTTAGTAGTCAAAAATCAATCTTAGATGTTACTAATTTCGAATCTGTTCAACAACAACGTCAAGACAAAAGTATTTCAGAAGAATCTTTGAAACAGAAAGCTTTGACTAGGATCCTAGATTTAAGGAATGCTGATTCTAAAGCGATTGATAAAGTTAACAAATCACGTATCATTAAAGCTTTCTCTCCAAAACCAACTCTTGATGAAGAACAGAAGCTAGACCCAGGTTGTGCAGAAGTTCAAGGTATGAATCTTGATCTTTTCATGAATCTAGCCTGCTCTGTCCAAGTGGCTCACAAATGATGATCTTTTCTCTCATCGTTAGCTGCTATCGCCACTTATCGGATCCATGCTGTACTAAAGCACGCCTGGTCCAATACTCGTGACGTTCATTCTCGCCGCCATTTAACTCAACTTGTTATGCATCGAATGAAAACACTCAAGAATTTAAGAAACAATGCACCAAATCGATATCGTGAACTTTTACCTAGGATCGGACTGCAACCTCGTTATTTAACTGAAGAACTGATCATTCGATCAAAGTTACCACTCAAACCAGGTGAACTAGCTCACTAATTCATCATCATCAAGAAAGAAAACAAAAAACAAAACTTTTGATAAAAGCTAGATGAACCGTTTAAAAATATTTCTTGTCTTGGATTATATACATCAATTTACATCATCAACAAAAAAAGCTCAATTCAGATATAATGCCTGGTGCCCTTTCAGTCTCCTGATGCGCATCCACGACAGCCTGTTGAGATAGGTTTTACAATTAGCTTGACGGATTGATGATCGGATTTGACTATGGTCAATTGTAGTGAGAACCGAGCCTGTGAACTGACCACAATGTATACATTCTACCACGGTACCTGGCTTCAGTTGTGCCTTGGGTACTCGACAAATACAAACTGATCCAGCATAGTTCATATCCTATAAAGACATGTAAATATGATATCAGCTATGGTGATCTGATTGCCTATGAAGCCAAAGAATCCACGAACCCTTGATTGAACACATCGAGCGCAACAAAGACCTTCAAATCCACTTCTTTTCCATTTAGCTATCAAACTAAAAAGAAATGAAAAAAAAACTTGGTAAGATGAGTCTGATCTTCATTGGATTGGTTCCAAGATGTTTGAAATTGAAACTTTCTCCCTTTCTCCCTTTCTCTTTCTCTGATGATGATGAAAAATTCACTTACTTTGCATCAGCATAACTTTCTTCTAATAACCATTCATATAATTCAGTTGAAATAGCTTCTCTTTTATAATATAAATCATAAATATAACGACTTCTAATATGATTGATTCTCATAATTGGCCAAATTGATTCATTTTTTCTTTTTCCTTCATGATCTGCACTTTCAGCTACCAAAAAAGAATCAAGATTCAAAAAAAGTTGAAAAGATCAATAAGAATTAATCATAAATCAAAAAAGATAAAATCGATATGAATTCATCAAAACAAACAAGTCATCATCATTATCATCATGACTTACCATCTCTCATCTTACGAGCATATTCATCTAAGATTGGTTCGATTTCTTCAAATCCTTCGGGTGGTGGTTTAGATCGATTTGTACGAATCTTTGGCATTCTTTTTCCTTTTCTTTTTTGGGGGGGCGTGTGGGTTCTGATCGGTTTGAATGTGAGACTCGAGAGATATCTTGCTTTCGAGTATAGTATCCGATTGACACTGCGAATATAATGTATTTTTCCGAGGTGAAAAATGATTACATTTATTTCACAAAGGGATTCAGAGCACTCAATCTGGCCTTAAGAGGGTAAAAAGTCAGGCCGGGTCACGGGGTGAAATCTGGCCAAAGTTCTCAAGTTGGTCTATATGATGAGAACACTACCAATCCCATTGCTAGCATTGAAGTCCAGTATCAAAGCTCAGGATCGGGTAATACTCCGTTGCTCTCAGTACCGATCGGGATTCAGAGCACTCAATCTGGCCTTAAGAGGGTAAAAAGTCAGGCCGGGTCACGGGGTGAAATCTGGCCAAAGTTCTCAAGTTGGTCTATATGATGAGAACACTACCAATCCCATTGCTAGCATTGAAGTCCAGTATCAAAGCTCTCCAGACTCCTGACTCCTTAGATGGTAGAAGCACAAGTAAAAAATGGCCTGTTTAATCCAAAGAAGATCACCAGCTCACTTGCAAATTCAATCCCTTGGATCATCTATGTACATACTCTGACTTCAATCCCCTTGAGACCTTCAATACAGTCTAACCCGCGCTGTTGTATACCCGCGCATATGCATATCCAGCCAAAATGCATAGGTTTTGGTCTCCACCACGCTGGTGCGGGCCAAAACAAGATTTTAATTGCATATTGCATGATGCATAGGGTCAAAGCAAAAAAAATTATATCTTGGAAGCGGTATTGCATAGGTCAAACCCAGTGATGTGGTGGTGATACTGACAAAAAGCAACAGCAGTTGTGCTTTGGAATGATCAGCAAAGTGATATCACCCACCTCACACGATCTTTGGCTCCCTTAGATCAATTTGCATCTTTTTTCATCATGTCTGCTACTGAAAACAAGGAATTAGCTCACATAGAGGGCACTGGTACAGCTTCTGGTCTCAAATTGGACAACTCTTTGCAGAAGTATGCCGAGATGCTTGAGTCCGAGCTGTTTTTTGGTAACAAAAAACAAGTGGCAATAACTGATTTCTTCCAACGTGTGACTATATCTAACACTTGATTATTGATAGCCTTCAAAAATACTTCAATTTCTTTCTTTTTGTACATGTCGTACCAAATAAGCACAAGTCCTCAAAAGTTATTGTTTGTTGACTGTTTTTTGTAACACATTGTACTTGATAAAGCATGTTCTTGAAAACAATTGTTTTTGTTTCTTTCTGTACATATCGTACTAAATAGACAACAAATGTCCTCAAAATTAAACACTTTCTTACTGAAGTTTTCCCACCTTCACCCTCTCTTGTCCCATATGGGTGGGGTAATACAATAACCGTACTAATGCATAATTCTATGCAATACACCCCAAAATCTAAATGCATATTTTTATGCATTTTGGGGGTGTAGGTCAAAAAGCATAACCCGTCTAATTGCATAGGAAAGTGAGTCTCCCCAAATTATGCATTAGCGCGGGTTAGACTGTACCAGACCAGGCTATGAAACAAATATCCTATTCCTACTGTTGACTAGATGTACTTTAAAAGAACAAATCTTATGGTCATCACAAACACATCTCCATCTCCATTATCTTTTTATAAACTTGAGGTTGAGATAATCATTTCAAATCAACAAACAACCTCAACCCTTTTCACTCTCTTTCTAAACCCACAACAATACCCGAACCGCTCCGCTCCAAATATTGGTTTCGGAGCGGTTTCGGAGCGGTTTTTGGGTCCGCTACAACCCTCGCATTACATAGCGGATGCTACGCACCGAAACCCCAGACCCGGTGTGGTGATCAGAACCCACCTCACCCTTTTCTATTTATACACAAAAAGAGTCTCATTTGATTCATGCTCAAGATCACTCGCTAGGAATCTTCTCAAGCTTTTAGGCAAGGCATAACTTTCAATCAGAACCTAAAACATAATCAATTTCACGTTATTCATCTTAAGTTAATATGGAAACCAAGTAACAACATCTTAAACAACAATTTAAGTATATGATATTCTAAAAGTAAGAATATCATAGTTACATGGGTTGAACTGAATTAAAATTAGATAAAAGATATGAGAGGGAATTATGAGTTGGATCGATTGAGTTGAAGAATAGTAAGAGGAGAGAATGGAACTAAGGAGATGAATATAGTCGAGATTGAGGAGATGTAAGAGGTAGTAGCATTAAGAAGAAAGTAGTCAGTAAGTGAAATCGAATAGAAAAGAGCGGGAGAGTGAGGATAAGAAGACTACATACCTATAAAAGAACCTAGTTAGAAATCAAGATCAGACCTTAAGATCGAAATCGAAGTACATAGGTTGAAATCGGTATTGATGAAAGGATTGATTTTGAGAAGTGTAGTTGAAAACAGAGCCGAGAGTTGAAAGTAAAAAAAAAGGAGGAGCTATAGGATGAGAAAGAAAGATTCAGTGGGGTAGTTAAGAGTGGAGGCAAATAGATTTGATAAAGGAAAGGAACTTACATGTACACCAGGGGGTAATGGTCCTCGGCCTCGGCCGGTTCCTGTGACGATTTCAAAGGTTTCGTCACCTGAACCGCCCAGGAAGGTGTGGAACCGGTTTCGCCGAAACCGATTCGCACACCGTTCCACCACCGCTTCTGGAACGAGTTGCATGTCAGCAACCGTTTGAGAACGGCTGCTGAGGCGGTGGTGGAGCGGTTTGTTCGACACCGATTGCAATCGGTGTCGAACTGTCAATATATGAACAGTGACCGTATGAAAATGGTCACAAGGGATGAAAGTTATCTTTTAAAAAACAACTCACACTGATTGATTGTGCCACAGATAAGGTCACAATCGATCTGATTCACCATTTGTTGAACAAATCACTGCCAGCAAAAAGGCATTGTCCTTCACAAGCAGCACGTGCAAAAACATGTACATACTCAGATTTTCAATCGATCGATTTCATGTTTCAGACCTGCAGGGTGAAGTCACAACCCATATATTATTTATACGCGTCATTTATTTGAAGCTGATGCTGCTTTGGCTCTATATTGATTTCTTCGAAACATAACAGGACCTGGTAACTTTTCGGATCCAGATTCGAAAACAGTAGGATACAGAGCGGTGGTCATCAACTTACCGAGGTTCTGTAGATCTGGTGAGGCTGATTTAATTGTCTTTGTTTGGTTGAGATAAACTTAACATCCTGCTGATCCATTAAATGAACTTGTACGCAAATCATCATCAGGAGGCCTTTTTGATACCTCGAAAAGTAGCCAGGTCCAATTTGAGGTTTGGTTACCTGTGGAGGACTGGAGTGGTAGATTTGCATTTGTTGGGAATGGTGGAGCTCAGCAACTTGATCATTTACATAATGAAGGTATTGAGGAACAAATCGGTTAATGATTTGGAAGCAAACCTATATGACAAAGGGTAGTATCACATTGTGGTCTGCATGGTGTAGCGGTGAAAGCCTCTGTGGCCATGGCCAAGACCTTTGCTTGTTTTTGAGCCTGTGTTCTAGCCCCACTGCTTGATTGTCTTTTTGGCCAATTCCACGCCGTACCCTCAGAACGTTCCAGGAACGGCTTTGGGAACCGGAGGGAGCGGTGCTGACGGATCTTCCAAAGTCGTTCCTGGAACGCTGCAGGCCTCGTTCCAGGGACTGTGTTTAGCGGTCACCAAGGCAGTTTGCTTGCACCGCCAAAAACGGTGATGGAAACCGTGTTCGTGCGGTCCCATCTGAGATCGTCTCAGAAACGACACAGATAGTTTAAAACCGTGACAGCAGGAAAACGGTTTTGAAAACCGTTTTCTTGCCGTAGGTTTACCCCCCTGGTGTACCAGCAATAAGAGACTGATGTGGGAGTTGAAGGTTGCAGTTGAAAACCGGGACTAGATATTAAGGTCCAGGCGCAGATTCCCAGTTTTTTTCGCTGGTATCCAACTTTAGAGTGGTTTTAACCTTTGCGATCAGCAGTCACTTCTAGAGTTCGAGTGACAGAGTCGAGAGAGCTAGAGAGTGTCACTCGCTGCCCCATGTAACCCCATGGCCTTTGGGATGTACCATTCGTTGACACTTCGGCCTGACGTGGTTGGTCGTTGGACATATCAACCCTTGGGCAGGTGATATGCTCTCTCACTCATCCTTTTATATATATACCTCCGATCAACCTCTCCAGCCGGCTTCCATTATTCCACTATCACCTTCACTACCTCGCCCTCATGCAGCCCGATTCGTTACTCATTCAATCCAACGGGCTACCTACTCGCTCTCTGGCTTTGGCTAATTTGACGCTAATGATCATCTGGTGGCATATCTACCAGATGGAAGAACTGCGCGAGTGGCTACAGTACTTGACCTACATCGAACACCTTGGTGGTGATCCTCTACCCAACCTGTCGGCCCGTTGTGTCAATGTGGAGACGTGGCACCCTCGCATCAGCCAACTCACCACACGTTTCTATCCAGATGAGATCTTGGCAATCCACCACTGGGGTGGATTTCCAGAAAGCATTGTACTGGAGAATCAAGCTCGGGAAGACGGTCGTACTGCCCTAGCCATATATTTGGCTCGTTTGGCGACACCATCTCGTTACTTCGACCTATCTCAAACTTTCGGCCGCGAGACTTCCATCATCGGTCGGATCTGTCGGTGGGTGCAAGTGTGGATATACGAAAACTGGGGTAGTTTGTTAAAATGGTCAGCTCGTCGATATCCGCCGGATGTGTTGGAAGGTATGGCCGCAAGTTGGGTCGAGGAGAAGGATTGTCCAATGGACAACTGTATTGGGTTCCTCAACGGTAAGCACTTTCACTACCTTTCAAGGAAGTTTTCACTGCCAACTCGACTCACAGTCTGACGGCGTGACAGGTACGGTGTGGCGCATTGCCCGACCAAAGTATAACCAACGCTATTTCTACAATGGTCATAAACGAGTCCACAGCCTGAAATTCCAGGCTGTGGTCACACCAGAGTACGTCAGCTCCGGTTACTTACGTACGGTCATGCCTGTGGCTGACTATTTTGGGCGTTTATCTGCTGTCTAGTGGCATCACTGCGGATCTGACCGAGGCGTACATAGGCTCTCGGCACGACACAGCCATCTTGAGGTTATCGGGGCTCACCAAAGTATTGGAAGAAGATGCCAAAGGATTTGAAGACCGCCAAATGATGCTATACGGAGACCAAGGTTATCGCAACTTGGCTGTCATGCTGACCCCGTACCCAGGCCTCAACCTTGGTCCTGACCAAGCAAGGTTCAATCAGGTGATGGCGAGTGTTTGCATCGCGGTGGAACACAAATTTGGACGGGCGCGAAACATATTCTGCATGACCCAGTATAAGGGCAAGTTCATTTCGAAAACTGGTCCTCTATGTGCAAATGGATGTTTGGTGATTTCCGTTTCCCCAATCCGCAGACAACTTGAGGTTCTACGTGAATGAACTTAACATCTTCTACCATGGGGCAGTGATCATCAAGAACTTGTTGATCTGCTGCGGTCGTGGCCCGCTGGGCGGCGTTGCAGCGCCTCCAACCCTGGAGGCATACTTAGGGGGTCGCTGAACATGGGGTCTTCATCGTCCGTCCGAAGAGCCCCTCATACCGTGTTTCTGTATACCTGCTTGTTTTCTTAATCTCGATTGTACCTACCTAGGGCTAGCTTGTGTGAACTTGTGAAACTGGGTGATTTGTGTGCGAAATGACAATATTCGTGTCTTCTGAACAAAACTTGACTGGCCTTTTGATCTTCTTCGCGTGAGGGTAAAGATAATCGAGCGTGGAACACGCTCCACATGCGAGTGCCTAATGACAGTGCCTAATGAGAGGGTCAAATGTCTTACCTGAAGGCTTACGATGGGGTGCGTGGTCATGAAGGTGAGGAGATAGTCTGACTTCCTATCTCTCATTGGATCTTAGGAGATCAAAGGGGCACGTTGACAAGCAGAATGGAGGGGGCAACAAGGTAGATATAGCCAGATCTACCAAAGAAGATTTTCATTGGGTACTTTGAATTGCAGGCTCAATTGTTCTAAGTTATTTTAATGTTTGGAAGTAGGAGATCAAAAACAGCAGGGTTCAAGCCAAGAGCATAACAGGAAAAGAGACATAGATAAAACGGAGGCAACATTCATCAAAGAAAGTGATGAAGTACGTTAGGTAGATAACTGTTGGTGAAGGTATAGGTCGTCAGACACATACTTTTGAATGAAGTAAAAAGGGTAATACTAACTTTTTCGGAAAGGTCAAGCGTTATTTTGGGCCGGGGTAAGTCTCTCACCAAGCAATTGTTTGAGCATGGCACCCATGCCGGAAAGGGTCCCTTGCACTTTGGCCAAAGAGGTCTTTGGTCACTGATTGATCCTTCTGATCATGACGAGTTCCAGCCGCCTGAAGCTCTTCACGTCGTAGTTGAATTGTGTCGCGGGCGGTTTGAGCGTCCAGCTCCAATCTCGCCACAGATTGAGCCAATTCCCGCTCACGTTGGGCGTTCATCACGGCCACCTGCTCCTGGTGGCGCTCAAGAGCCACCGCGGTGAGCTTGTTTGCGTGTTCAGCAGCCTCACGGCTCTTCATGGTCACATTGACCATGTGAGACGAGTTGCTATCGCTTTGGAGCTTTTTGTGGATACCGTCACGCAAAGCTCGAAAGGTACAAGGGGGTGCTTGAGCCTTGTCATCCGAACCCCCCTCAGGCTCATCATCGTTGACGGGCCCAGCGCGAGGAGGTGCCGAACGTGGTCTGGCAGCTCGAACATCACGCAGGTCATTAGCTCTTGCGAGGGCGCTGGCCGCAGCGTCTTTGACAGCTTTGGCATCTCCAGCCCGCCTGGTCATATCCTGCAAGGCCACCAAACAAAGTGTTTGAATGAGTTTTGGGTACGAAAAGGATAGTAGTTTCGAATGTACTTACTTTTTCATCCTTCTCCAAAGAGGCAATTAATTCACGCAACTCGCTGTCGACCTCCTGGGTTCCGCTGGCCCGGGCTGACATCGCTTCGGCGTGTTTGAGCCAAGATTTCAGCGTGTCGAAGCGGGATTTGAGAGCCTAGGTATACTTCGTGGTAGACAAATTTGTGAATTGGTCCATCGTATTGGCATGAGTCTGGATATGCCAAATATCCCGTTTAGTTAGGGCAAATACATACAAGTGAGGAAGTGGAATCAAACTTGCCTTAAGGTGGTGCAAACAGGCACGGAATCTCTCCTGAGCCTCTTTCTTGCCCGCCGAGAACGGGTCAAACGAGACAAGGTGTGACAGCCAGAGCGTATCGAGATCGCCTGGCTCGCCCCATCGCATGCGATTGGAGGATCCTCTGCCATCCGACTTCTTTGAGGTTGGCGAGGAGGCTTCCCCGAGACCGCCAGGTTCAGGAAGGTCACGGGAGGTTTTAGAAGTCGTGATGGGAGTGGGCAGGCGCGTGTGATCGGTTCGATTGGTTGACCGGGTCATGGTAGGGCTAGGTAACCGACGCTCCGGTTGTGAGGGGGCGTGAGGAGTGGTCGCAGAGGTCGCAGTCATTGGAGCACCGTTTCGTGTGGTTATAGAAGCTCCAGGGTATGTGAGGCGGGGAAAGGGGTGTCGTGAGGGTGCGGGGGTGATGATGACGGGGTTGGTTGCCCTTTGAGGAAAGGAAACAGAGCGACATACACCGGCGGGGGTTGCTGGATTTACCGAGCCCAGTAGAGGCATTTCTGGTGTTCCACGGGCACGGCTGATTCAGGCGGCTTTTCCTTTGGCTGGTGCCTTGGGAAGCGAGGTGTTGGAGGCCAGGCGGGTCTTTGGCAAAGGGCCAGTAGATGAGGTGTCACCATCGTCCTCCAACTCGTCGACCTCTTCATCACCTTTGTCCTGATCAGTATTGAGGCGGCGACGAGCGACGGATAAATCAGCCAAGTCCCCTCGATGCTTAACCGGCGAACTCTTGCAAATGAGCTCTCGGACACCGGGAGGCCTTTCAGTGGCCGACGTAGAAGCTGTCACAGAAGAAGGCGTAGGCGTTGATGGCGACTTATTTGTCGGTTGCGCCGCAGACCCCCGGAGAGTTTGGTGATGGGTGACCAAACGTTCCACTGTGACAAACATATAGTCAGTCAGGGGGATGGCCAGCAAAAGAACGCGGTTGTTACTCACCTGAGTGGCCAGGGGTTAGTTCCTCCTTGTCGGAATCTTGCAACAGATGCTGAAGGCAATTGTCCTCAGCACCCGAAGACAAGGACAGCTTGTCTTCTCGGAGGACATGGAGGTTGAACTCTGCTGAAGCCAGAGCCTCACGTACAGGATTGGTGCCATCCCTGCACCATGGCAGGGGGTCGGAGACATGGTCGAGGCCGTTGAGGTTAAGGGCGGCAGTGCAAACACCGTTAAACAAAACGGCTATCCGGTCGTTAGAGATCACTCGCGGGTATCTCCAGTCAATCATACTGTCGTAGTCGTCCTTTGACTTCCAGGGGGGGTGGGAGATGTCGTGGGTGTACGTCCTCCGGCCATCAATCCTGAGGGCAAGGTCAGACGTGATCAGTAGGTCCCCTCGTCACATCATACTCTTGGAGAGAGGGCCAAAATACTTACAACTCGCCATTAGGTACCCATACCGCGCTGCTCGGGAACGGAGCACCAGACCCCATCTGCAAGACCGTGTGATCATCCGGTGGCGCACCCTGAGCCATCTTTGGCACCTCGAGGGGAACAATCACACCAGACCCAATCAAACGCAAGTATCTAAACATAAACACACTTACCAAGACCTGTTGCTGGCTTGGTGGTTGATAACGGCCCGGGCCGTTTTCGCCAACACCACTTTGCTGAGACCCTCATAGATTGGGTTGACCCAGGACCTATTGGCATTACCAGTGCACAGACTTGTTAGCAGGTGGTGACATCAGAGTGACCTATGGACCGACTAACAGGGGTCAAGGGGCGCAGACCAAGCCCCTGGTTTTCGAACTGCAGCGAACCCAAGGTGACGGTCTCGGGCAGGCGACCTGGTTCCAATGGGCGCTGGGGTTGAGCGGGTAACGGCGCCCAGGTGGGAGGAGACCTTCGAGTCGGCATGGAGGCGGCATCAGGGCACTGTGGGGGCACATAGTTAACTAGGTGTCGTAGGATGTTAAGTACATAAGTTTTCCTCACCTGAGTAGGCAATCCACTCGAAAGGTTCAGGCCGGATGTCGGGGACCAGTTGGGTTGTGACATGCTGGTAAATCTGAATTAGGCATGTTTTTTTAGCATACGTCAGGTCAGACCTATCCATAGCCAGAAATGACACCATGACACACTTACCGGATTGAATTTATAGGGAGTATAAAAATTGTATATCTACACACACATGGCGTTAAGTTAGCAGGCGACAATCGTGGTTAACATAAGAGGACACCAACAGAGAAACCATACACACCAGGATGTAGCTTTATCATGCGATGGCGGCAAGGACCGGGGAGGAAACATATGCCTGCATATATACCAAAAATACCTGTTACAGGCCCTTTCACAAATATCAAAAGGTCAACCAAGGTTCTGTTGGGATAGTTGTGTGTAAATGTCTAAGTCCTGTCTGCTACTTAGTCCTGTGTGACTTTCCTTTGACCTGTCAAGTCCTGCGTGACTATCACCTGATCATATTTCAATTCATTATTACATCATATTACATAATTCCATTTCATAATAGTCTGCTTAGCAACTTGTCTGTTGTGTGACATCTATACGTGTTATTTCACTATATAGGCTAACTGGAACAGCTCAGGAAAGGTGCTCTTTTCTTCACCTTTCCTTGCTCTTTATTCCGCTGTTCCAGGTAGGCCTAAGACTCTTATTTTCTCTCTTTATCTTTATATATGTGCAATAACAAAGTCTTACCTTTCCTTGCTCTTTATTCCGCTGTTCCAGCGTGATCAAAAACCTAAGAGGTTCCTCCCAACCCATAACTTTGAGACGGTTTTTCAAGTCACAAAGCTGAACCTAAGCCTCCCAGAAGGAGAGACGTGCAATATAGACCACTATCAAATGGGTCTATGGGGCAAATTGCGTGTGAGACCACCTTGCATAGCAAGAAAAATTGAAGTTTAGAAATACGACCTTCGAATTTTTACAAAACGTTTTTATCAAGCTGACAAGCATGCAAGATCATCAAAAGATGTGCAGCACATTTTGTTTCCAGAGGTGATGAAAGCGATGGGCCGCACCCAAACCATCTGAGGCTCGACAACAAGAAACCCATTCGCTAGTGGTTCGAACTGCGCAACGCGTTACAAAGTGGTAATTAAGTGCCATCACAGACGTAAATTGCGGAAAATCGCGAAAAACGAGCCCCATATCGAGATTTTGAAATAACAAAAAACTGGGAAATTGCGCCTGATGTCTATTGAAGACTTGAAATAGGAACTTAATTTCAGAGTGGTGGCAGTTAAGATTGAGATAAGAGGGCCGAGAAGCGAACAGGTAGGAGAATAACTATAAGATGAATGAATTAAAGCAAAAGAAGTATAAAGTAATATTAGAAGATGAGCGAGTAAAAAGAAAAAACAAATAAGAAAGAAGTAAAGGGCACTTACAGAATTGATAAAACAGTAAAACAATTTTGGGAATGATCGGCCGGAGGAAATGCTTTGGGGTTGAGGATTGAGTACGCGTCATGAGTTGAAATTGAGCAATCAAAAGGTATAAAGGGAGCGTTGTTCAAAGGGAAAGAGGGGGGGAGCATCCAAATTTGGATCCAAATTTGGATCCGATTTTGTGTATCCGAATAGTTGTGTGTGTACAAATCAAGTTGATTCATTAAAGTGTACTGTTTCGATTTAGAGAATCAACCTAAGTGTGTGCTTGTGGTATCGTATCTGTGTTAATTGAAAGTCCTATAAAACAAATTGTTAGAGTGTTGTTAGCGTGAAGAATAATCATTATCTTTTTTTATTATTTAAAGTTGAATTGGGATATTGTGTGGAAAAGAAGAAAGTAAAAGACTTACTTTTATTGTGTTTTGAAATAGTCAAAAGAAGCGTTATTGTTGTAGTTTGGTAGTGTTTTCTTTTGAAGATTGGTGGATGCTGAGTTTGGTCGCATTCTAGTCGACAGACCGTAAAGCAGTCAAAGCTTTAAAATCAATCAGTAACCCGCCTCTTGATCCAAGTCGAGTCCGGGTCGAGTCGGGGTCAGAGTTTCATCACAGACCTGTACCAGTGTGTTACAACCTCGTGAAAATCAACACTCAAGCTCGAAGTTACATATCTCTGTACTGCGAACTTGTGTAGAGTCGTGTGTAATAGTGTTAGACTCCGCTCAGTGCTGCGCATCCAACCGTGTGGTGTAAATTAGGTTTTTGGGAAACCTTAAAAAGACAAGAAGTGAAAAGTAGAGAAGCCTCATTTTGAATTTCGAAATCATTTTCGAAGGACGAGGGCAGCTTCACAGCACCTGAGTTTTATCATCTCTCACGAGTGGTAATTTGTCCCCTCTCCGGCTCAGCCTACGCTACACTGCGTAGGAGTTCTACACCGGGTTTTCCATAGCGGAGCCACCGAAACGCAATGGGCCGGGGTCTTGGGTACTCCAATATATATTGGAGTGATACAGTCAAGGGTGGAGGGGTATCACTCACCCCACCCCTTGTGCTGATCTCACCAGATCAAAACAGAACGCCTCACACCATCTTAGCTCGATTCAACCAATGGAACCCCCCTGGATGAGGCTTCAATGGCTCACCTGTGGTCCATCCGACTGCCGAAAGCTGGTATATATGTTGATTTGGTAAGTCCCATTTGACCAATCAAATCTCTGATCAACACCCAAACCCCCGCGCTGCAAACTGAGGCAGCGCGGGGGCAGCGCGGGGGTCCCGCCGCGGACTCGGTCCAGTGAAGTATCACTGGGGCAAAAACTACGGCGGGCCCCGGGGTTCCCTGCGGTACGACCCGCCGCTGTCCAATTGTAGGTACCCCAGGGGGAACCCAGGGGCCCAGTTGGCTGATACTATAAGTATCCTCATCTGACACATCCGATGGCTACTATAGTCACGTTTTACCTCGTTCAACTTCGATCAACCCCATCCGGATTGGGATTTTCCAAGATGGGCAACTTCCCGGTGACTGTAAGTAGTTTCATCAACTCTTTCAGAAGACCATGGCTTGATTTGTTGACAGCCATTCCTGCAGGGGACCTCCATCCATCCGAGTCAATTTACTCTGATACTCGAGGAGTATCATCAAAGCAAAGAGTTGGAATCTGATCAGACGAATCGGCCTCAGGCACTACTAGTTGCCATCGAATTCGACCTTTTCCCATCTTCAGTTTCTTATCTTAATCCAAGTTCTTTCTCAAATTTTTTCTTGCCTTCAGATCGAATCTTTATTTCTCATATTCCTATCTTGCCTATCCCTATCTCGCGATATCATTTCAAGAATTCTTCATATTTCCTTTCCTTGAATACCCTCTCAAATATCATCTTCACTATGAATCCGTCCAACTTATCTGTCCCCCAATCATCATCGAATTCTCTTGGAGTCCCACCTTCCACACCTGTTCGCGAAGTACGAACTTTACGAACCCGGTCCCCTCAACAACCTTCACCTGGATTCGTGCTGACTGGGTCGGATTCACGACGTAGGGTCACCAGAGAAGATACCAACACATCTCGCCCGACCTCCCCTACTAGTACCAACGAGTTACCTACTGCAAGTCGCCCTGGAGCAGCTCGAAAGCGAGTGCATGATGATGATGGAGATAACGAACCGGAACCGAGTATCAGGAAGAAAAAGAAAAAAACCCCAAAAGTAAGTACACGGTTATTTTACTACTTAAGTCAGATGTTATTGTATAAAGATCTCATTTTGAACTTTGCTTTGCTTTGCTTTGCTGATCTTGTAGGCTACCAAAGACAGGTCAGTTCCTAACGTGGTCGATGTTGACCAGGACTCGTCTTCCAATGAGGTGGTTGAAAGTCGTCCGGGGACAACAAAGGATGTCAAGGAACTTCTTAAGTATTATGGAATCCCACAGCACTACAAGAACGAGGTGTGTTAATTATTTAATCTTAGTTCAAATAATCAATTGCTTAGTTGACTAATATTGTTTTATGCTGTCACTCTATAGACCGGCCCATTCAAGCGATACTACCCCTGTCTTTGGTGCGGCGAATGGTACACTCGTGGCATCAAATCGAACGACAATCTCTATGCTCATCGTGACGGCGATAAGGAGCGTCGACCTTGTGAAGGGCGTAAGAAGGCAATCAAATCGGGCATGAAACTTCCACCCACTTATCAACAAACACAGAAGGCTTCCAATATGAAGACACCCGGTGGCCAGTTTATGAACGCATTCCTCGATCGACCCACCTTCACTGTGCAGATGCTCAACATCCTGCTGGTCCTCTGGATCATCAGACAAGCGCTTCCTTGGATGAGGTTTTCTGACCCGATACTTCGAAGTGCGTTTAAATTGGCCAACCCTTCGGCCGACATGCGATCCCCCACTTGGGCAGCACAAACTGCTAAAAAGGTCTATAAGAGTCTTCATTCCGAAGTTTTGCGAAAACTCAAGGTATGTAGTTTGATGTTGCTATCTCAGATGTGTACAAACTATTGATTGCATCTAATCAATCAACCAGGCTAACACCAGCCGTATCTGGTTGGTCCACGACGTGTGGACAACCCGAGGAAATCGATTCGCCTTTATAGCATTAATAGCGTGTTATGTCGACGCTGAATTCCGCTATTGTCGGGTTTTGCTTACCCTGAAAATGGTTGCTTGGAATCATTATGGGACACTGTTGGCTCGGCCGGTGGCTAGGTATCTAATGCGTCATGAATTGCACGAAAAGATAAGTATTCTTTCCTTATCTTTGCAAAGGTTTCCAAAGCTGACTGTGGGTGTGTAATCCTTACGTTTTAGGCCAAACCACGGACTCTGGTTTGAACAACAACACCATGGCCATGGAGATGGAGGTGCTGTTTGCAGCGAATTCGATTTCCAAACCTGTGAATTGGGATAGTCACCAAAATCACGCTCAATGCTATTGCCACAAGTTGGCTCTAGTTGTGAGAGCCGGGTTGAAGGCGTTATCCATCGAATCGGGTCATTCAAAGCCAACCACTGACGGCAATGTAGCTCTTCCAATACCAACATTCCAGCTGAACGATCAAGATGTGAACGTAGCTGCTGATTCAGCTGACTCCGACGAAGAAGAGCCGCTGGACGAAGCGGATCAAAGTCCAGAACTCCCCGATGACGACTTCTGCTCAACAGTCACGAAGGTCTTAGCAAACCATCCTGGTAATATATTTGCGACCGCCGTTCAAAAGGTTATATCAATCACTTTATCTCAGCCTAGAGGTGAAGTAACTGACATATATGGTTATGTAGGTCAACACTGTCAGCAAGAAAATAGCGGGGTCTCATGCTCGTCGTCAAGAATTCAGGGGCCTCTGCAAGGAAGCAGGCTTGGATCACCGGACCCCTATCGCCGGATATGGCATTCGCTGGAATGTCATATACGATTCTCGAACACGTATGTGTGCTGCAAAAGAGGTACATATTGTTTTTATTATGGAAAATGTGATAGATACTTATATACAGTGATTGCCTATCATCACAGATTGTCAACAAGATGCTGGCCACCGACCGCAAATCTACCCAATATTTCAAAGGTATATTAATACATGAAGATGAGTGGGAAGCAATCGAGGCACTCAACAACATATTGGAGGTATGTTATCAAATAATTATCGTATTACCTTTATATTTGTTTATGACTGACTTGATTCTTTCCCATGTATGTCTAACAGATCTTTGCAACTGGGACCAAGCGCATTGAGGGCGACTTTCCTTCGGGTGCTATGGTCCTAGTCGAATATCACCAAATCAAGAAGTTGCTCAATGACGCTCGCAATAAGACCAAATCAAAACCATTGATTGACATGGTAGGGGTCATGCTAGACCAGGTCAACTTATACCTAGACGAAGCTTTGGAATGTGACGCGCTGGTGTTGGCGACGATCATGCACCCTCGATATTGACTCGCATTCTTTCAAAAGGCATATCCGGATCACAAAGACCGTGGAGCTACTCTCATTAATCAAGCTTTCTCTTCGGCCCTTGAGACTTACCAAAAACAACATTTAGGTTCGAGTCAACCACCACCTCCTGCAGATCAACCACAAGGTGAAGAGGACCACGACGACTTTGACGATTTCACAGCCAAAGGGAACGCCAATCCGGCGCAAACAGCACGTGAAGGTGAATTGGAATCGTATTTGTTGGGTCATCGCGAATTTGACAAGACTAAGTCGGCACTAGATTGGTGGGACGTAAGTTATAAACATTTTCCTTTTCGAATTTTAATTTCTTATCCATTCTGACTAACTTCTTCATTACTTTATCAGTCGAACCATGTTGTGTTCCCAGTACTGGCCGAATTGGCAAGAGACTACTTGGCCGTTTCAGGCACAAGTTGCCCGGCAGAGCGAGTCTTCTCTAGCGCGGCCGATATCTGCACACAGGATCGTGGAGGGCTAATACCAGCTACAATGAGTAGGTTGGTGTGTTCACGCGAATGGTTAAAGGATGGCATTGACCCAGTAGGCGATTATGGTAATGCCATAAAATATATTACTTCATACTTAGAGGGCGTAGACAAAAAGAAGAAGAAAGAAATTACAATTATAGACGACTGAAAATTAAATATGTGAACCTTCAAAAACCAATTAAATCCCAATCTGTGCGCTTGTTTTCCTTTGACTACAAAAAAATTGTCATATAATCTCCTTATGAAACTACAAAAAAAATGTTTCTTTTTTTCATTTTGACCTGAAAAACACCCCCGTTTGGGGGTCTGCGGCGCGCTGCGACTCAGTCGCGCGCGCCGCTGGCGAAGTGAGATTTTTGCTCCCTGCGACTGCGCTGGGGCGCGATCCCATAACAACTGAGGTTGATCGGCCCGCTGCCTCAGTGGACCCAAAAACCGCCGCGCTGCGGCAGGGTTTGGGTGTTGCTCTGATCGTATCTTAGAAACTGACCCAACCATTCCTTTCCTTCTTTCAAATCGATTCTCCACTTTCTTTCATCCAATTCAATTCATCCAATCATATCTCAACATGGCCATCACCAAATCCCCCTCCCAATCCCAAATCTTGTCAAAAAGTTCTGGCCTTCAAGTAGCTGGCCTTCAAGTACCAAAAGCATCAAGTGGTCGAAATCTCAGACCACCGAGCCCCTCTTGACCAGCACCAGGCTTTGTGGCTACGCCAAAAGACTCTTGTACAACTCTTACACTTCCTTCTGATGACAACCAAAGTTCAACTGGTCCTCTCGCCAATCGTTCTGCTTCACCTTGACCCCCTACTGTTCCCACAAAGAAGAAGAGCAGTCAAGCCTCAGCTGCTGCCAAACCAACTGGCAAAGGCAAGGTAATCTTTGTATTTCACACCACAGACTAACAATGTATCTTACTTCTTGGTAATTGTCTTAATATCCTAGTCTCGCTCATCAACCAGCAAACGACCCAAATCACCCTCAGGAAGTTCAAAGGGTTTCTCACCATCACCCTGACCAACCAAGAAAACAAAAGATGTAAGTGAACCATCTTCTTTTAGCCTCTCACTACAGACGATTACTAACCTCCTTTTTCCTTTATAGGCGGCCTATGAGGTACCTGAAGACGTCGAGTTGTCCCAAGGATCCGATGTTGAGATAGTTGGGACCAGCGAGCCGGGCTACATGGATGTTTGAAGTGCTCGTGTGAGAGAACTACTGACGTTCTTTGAGCCTCCTAAAGTAAGTCAAGTATTCATTTATTTCCATCTTTGTTTCATAAATGGCTGGCCCTGATGATATTATCTGTTTTGCTAATGTCTAGGGACGCAGTTATAAGTGTCGTTTCTGTAATCAAACATTCTTGCGTCATCCGACCTTGTACTGGAACTTATGGGGGCACCGCGACGGGAACGAGAAACACCCAGTGTGCACGATGCGCCATAAAGCTATCAAAGCTGGCTTCAAACTTCCACCTGCCTATGAACCCGAGTCAGACAAAAAGAAGGACTCGACCTTGGACGCCTTTGTCAGTGGACCTATCTTCTCCGTTGACTTATTGAACACCATCCTTGTCATATGGATTGTTCGACATGCATTGCCCTGGATCTGATTCCACGACCCTGCCCTACGTGCCGCTTTCTATTCCGTCAATCGCGGAGCGGTCGTTCAATCTACAGCTTGGGCCTCTAAGAAGTCTGTCCAGCTGTTTTCAGGCTTACACAGCCAGGTGATCAAGAACCTTCAGGTAAGTTTTATTTTTGACTTTCTCAAAAGCTTTGTATTTTCATTGTACTGATGATTGTATGATAGGAAAATCAAGGTAAATTTTGTTTAATTCACGATGTTTGGACAACAATAGGAAATCGGTATGCCTTTGTTGGTGCGACGGCCAATTACATCGACAACAAATGGGAATATAGATCAACTCATCTCACTCTGAAAATGGTTGCATGGCGTCATTTTGGCGCCTTGCTGGCCAGACCAATCGGCCGGTTTTCAATCCGACATGGACTTCACAAAAAGATGAGTCTATTGTACTCATCTTTTTGACATTTATCCTGTTACTAATTTCACATGTTCCCCTATGATCCTTTTCTATTTATCATCTTTCTTGGCTTGTATGATACTCACCTTTTAGCTCAGACCACCAACAGTGGTGGAAACAACACCACGATGGCCACCGAACTCAAAGAGATGTTCGCAGCAGCCAAGATCCGGTACATTGGCCAAGTCAATCTCATCATGTCAGATGTTACGCCCATAAACTTAACCTCGTGGTTGGCCACAGGCTCAAAGCCCTGGGTCAAAAGGTAGGTACTGTAAAACCTTCTATACCCAACGGTGTCACTCTTCCTATCCCCGGTTTTGAGATCAACAACGGGGAAGATTCTGACGAGTTCCATCCTTCCGATACCGAATCTGAGGATGAAAATGGTCTACCTGAGCAACCGGACGGCATTGATGACAAGGATGGTACTGAAGGTCAAGATACCAACACTAAGCCAAATTGCAAATTCACCGTGGAGTT
This sequence comes from Melampsora larici-populina 98AG31, assembly GCF_000204055.1. NCBI lineage: Eukaryota > Fungi > Basidiomycota > Pucciniomycetes > Pucciniales > Melampsoraceae > Melampsora > Melampsora laricis-populina. The sequence continues at coordinate 500,709 of NW_006768770.1, forward strand.
TAGAAAATTGAGTAGACATAGAAAATTGAGAAGCTGGCAAGGGTCAGAAAAATATGAAAAAATAATGGGAGGGCCCTTTGATGCATTCCGATTGTCTGGCATATTTTTTCATATTTTTAAAACCACAATGCATATAACACTACACAAAATATAATATCTTCTGGGCAGAAAATATAAAAACCAACAAACAGAGATATTAAACAGTCTTGAAGAGGGACAAAAATACACAAAAATATGCATATTGTTCCTATGGCTGAGACCTTTGATTTGAGTATTTTTTTGTATTTTTAGTGTGAAAATCATTGATTGTACTAACAAAAAACCTCCAGGATTGTCAGATTACAACCTGTAACAGAGATTGGAGGGCATAATTTGAATTCAACAATCCCTTATATCTTTGTCAATTCTTGATCAAACAACTTATTTTTTTGTTCATTGGAAAACCAAAGTCTGTGACTATATCTTTCATCAAGACAGAAAACTTGCATCTAATTCCAAAGAATATCTACGTGGACATATAGGAAATTGTTTCAAAGACAAATAGCTTTTTTTGTAGCGGAGCTACAGATTTGATGCGTCAACATAACATTCAAATGCATTTCATGGCTTCTTAATGAACTAATTATCAAGTGTTTTGGCCCAGGATTGCAAAAGATATGAGGGATATAGATAATCTGAGAATTTTGGAGGTTTTTTGTTAGTACAATCAACAATTTTCACACTAAAAATACAAAAAAATACTCAAATCAAAGCTCTCAATCATAGGAACAATATGCAAATTTGTGTATATTTTTGTCCCTCTCCCAGACTACTCAATATCTTTGTGTGTTGGTTTTTATATTTTCTGCCCAGAAGATAATATATTTTGTGTATTGTTATATGCATTGTGGTTTTAAAAATATGAAAAAAATATGCCAGACAATCGGAATACCTCAAAGGGTCCTCCCATTATTTTTTCATATTTTTCTGACCCTTGCCAGCTTCTCTATAATTTTCTATGTCTACTCAATTTTCTAAACTCCACGGTAAGTTTGCAATTTGGTGTAGTGCGAGGAAGGCACTTGTGATAAAGATGACGTGGTCGCAGTGGCCCTTCAAAAGGTGAGTTTTGGCATTATGAATCTAGTTGGATGCTGACTAAAGTTGTCATGAGTTTTTCCATAGGTGGACACTGTCTCTGGACAGATAGCGAGTAGTGCTGCACGAAGAAACAATTTTAAGACACGCACGACACGTATTGGATATAAGGGTTGGATGCTTAAAAGGCCTTGCAAGACCAGATGGAATAGTCACTACGAAAGTTGCATGATTGCATGCAAGGCACAGGAGGTCAGTACTTTTTTGACTTTGCTTTCATCATTGATTACTGATAGCTGTCTATCTGATACTTTTCTATACAGGTCATCAATTCTATGATTGCGGCCAATTGAAAGGCCTGTTTTTTCAAGGGGGTCACTATTTCGGCTTCAGAGTGGCACGTGGTAGAGATGGTGAACAAGGTTCTGAAGGTATGTGGCTCCCTTTGATCATCTTATGTTTTGGTATGTTTATTTGTTTTTGTTGTAGACTCTTGTTGAAGCTACAGCTCGAGTTGAGGGTAACTGGCCTACTGGATGTATTCTCTTGGCTGAATACAAGAGGGTAATCAACGAACTCAAGCAACATCAAGCTGAAGCATGCATTTTCCCAAGTCTCGACAATGCCATTGAGGTAATGATCAAATGGCTGACCGATTACCAAGAGGAGGCTGCCAGCTGTGAAGCCATAGTACTTGCAACAATCCTCAACCCAAGATTTTGAGTAAAGTTTTTCAACCTCCACTATCCCAAACATGAAGCCTCATCTCAGGGGATTCTCGAGTGCGCATTCAACGCTGTGGTTGAAGAAAGGAAGACTCACAAGCCAACTCCACCACCCGAAGATTGCAACGAGTCTGCCAATCCTGATGAATTCGATGTTTTCGGAACTGATAAAGGTCCAAGTCAACCTTTGACTTCAGAGCTAGAAGAATATTTACATGGTAAATTCCCAATCAGAAAGGATCATACTCCTCTTCAGTGGTGGAAGGTTTGTTTTTTCCATCTCCTCATTCATTCATTCAGTCTAACTAACTACCTAATGGTTCAATTTACAGGAACACAAAAGCCATTTCCCTATCCTAGCAACGCTCGCCCGCGATTACTTATCCATTTTGGCCACATCATGTGCATGTGAGCGCACATTTTCAGCCGCTGCCAATGTGTGTACCCCATCGAGAGGTAGTATGTTACCTAAAACCATGGAGCGGCTTGTAGGCTTGCAAGCTTGGTTGAAGGAGGGCATTGTCCCTGATGGAGAATTTGAAGAAGCTTCCAAGGCGCTTCAAGCCTATGTGGACGCGATGGCCAAGTCCAAGAAACCCCGATAGTCTCTTTTTTTTTCTGACTCCAAAACAAGATTGTTTTCTTTTTATGTGTCTGTTTCTTTCTCATATCTTTTTCCTCTAAAGAGTTTACATCTACTCTACTTGTCCTCCTACAAGCTTGGACATGTACACATCGTGGTGAATTAATTTTTTTTTCCTTCTCTTTGACTTTATCTGCGAAATATCGCAATATTGCACGATATATTGCGATATAGCGCGATATATAGCGACTGTACTTACATCACAATATATTGCGCCATACTTCGGAGAAATTGTGATTGCCCCGCTTCGATACCAAGCGAGCTTTTTATTTGTGTAAATAGCGAAGTGGGAGCGGAGCGTTTCATAGCGCCGACTCCGCAGCGCCATGAAATTGGTTGAAATTTCATAGCGTTTTGGAGCGGTTCAGGTATTGCCCACAAGACCATTTAATCTCTTAAAAATTCAAATCCTTAGAGCATCCGCAATCTTTTGCGTCAAATTTGGGATTAGTTAACCTAAAGTTAACGATCGTTAGCCGGGGCCAACTAATCTCTTGCCAAATCCCACAGTCGTTGTCTTTAACTTGGAGTTTAGACATCTTTAACTCCAAATTAAAGACTCGGTCTACAATCGTTTGCTTCAAGTTACGAGTAAGCTGTCCCCAAATTTAACACAATCAACAAATTTCTCTGATCATTCCGATGCTCACTTCACATTTTCATAACAACATCAACTTGTCACTTTATACTAGTTGATGTCTGCTGATTTAAACAACCAACTGATTCATTTTATAATTTCTCCAACTCTCATGTTGTATAACTCACACAATGTGAAGTTGATTTTTGCCTCTTACAATCGGGTCTTTTGTTGTCTATGTATTGGATGTTGGACAATGCATTAAATCCAACAACCGATTAAAAATCAAATTGTTGAATCAAGACATTATTCGAGTTTTAATCAAGTTTATTAAACCCGATTGGATTAGAAAATTCATTATTAAAAATGAAGGGAATGTGGTGTTAGAAGATGATGGGAGTGCCGAGCGATTGAGGTGAGGGATGAGTCAAGCGGCAGAGTAGTTGTGGTATTGGTTGAAATCAAAACAGATTGCGGTGGACGAGTGGAGGCCAGATCATTGAGTGAAAATGGAATTGAGGTGTGGTGTGAGTCGAGTTGAGGGTTGCGTTTTCGGTAGTTTTTGAGGGCATGGAGTTAGCTACCGCGTCGGTAGGCTGGGATAACTTTGTCCCAGCCTACCGATTTTTTGTCGAAAAGCTAACTAACGATCGGTTAAAATTTCACCATTGTGGAAATTTCGAAATCGGTGAGTTAAATACTTAGCTATTCCGACGACTTAATGCGACGGTTGCGGATGCTCTTAGAATCATAAACTTTGTAGAACTCCACTTTCATTAATCTCAACCTAAGAGAAAGAGAAAAGAATTTTCACCCCAGGATAGAATGATATATGATACAATAAGTTACAATAGTATAAACAAATCATTTCTACATATTGACCAATTTGAAGGTATAAAGAGTTCAATTGGAGATTCTATCTCTGAGAATGAGTAATCTTTGTAAAAAGAGAGCTTATGAGAGATCCAGTGAATCTATGGACGTGAAATAATTTTTGATCATTTCTCTCAGTTGACATGTATCATCTCTAAAGCTTTTCTCAGATCCAACATCCAAAGACTACTGACTACTATAGATTCACTCTCATGAGCTTTCTTTTACAATTTTACAAAGTGTGCTCATTCTCAGATAAAATCTCCAACTCAACTCCTCACATCTTCAAGTTAATCAATAAGACTGAATTGCTTATACTGTAACTCACTGTATCACATATCCAACTACTTGATAATACCAGAATCTTTGGATCAATGATTATGAATCAACCAAGACACATTTTCTGGTTCATTCCTTCAATCTTCACCCAAACACATCAATCATTTTCTCAAGTCTTAATTAATTCAACCACTCAATTTCTTTCTGTTTTTTTTCAAATTAAAGAAAAATTCAATTTTAAATAAAATGAAAATCGAATACGAGCCGAAACCAAACCAAACCAAACCAGACGAGACAGCGAGACATACACATTCAAAATAACATAAACTGACTAAATTGATTTTTGGGATGATGATGATAGTGAATGTGATGATGGGTGTGGTTCTTGGATCAGGGGAGTCAAACACAAAAGAAAATTGAAATTAAAAATGAATTCTCTAAAATCAGAGATATGATTAAGAAGCAAGTTTTTGAATTCACATTGGGGTTTTTGTTTTTCTGCAAAAACTGATCATCAGCTTTTGATAAATCAATTCAAAAAAAGCAGCAGAGCTAGAGAAGTAAAATAAAAGACCAAAGACCAATGGTGTATGCAATTTGATATGATCCACAAAAAAACATCATGGAACAAAATGATGGTTTGTGATCAAATGGAAAATGGTAGAGCAGTACTATGTGTTGATAGGAATGATGAAGAGAATGGATACATCTAGAGATCCGATCAGCGGGAATGAAGTTATCTAAAATAAGAAACCATTATCAAAACTACTACATCGATCAACATCTTTGATGTAATTCTTTGAGTTTTTTTTTGCTTTTTGAGTGGGACGATCAAGAGGAAAAAGGATTTTTTTGGGTAGGAAGATGAAATACTGAGAGCAAAAACAAAAATGAAAAAATGAAAAAGCTCCAATACACATTTTGTTTGCTTGTCACCAACGACTTGCCACTTTCTGAAAGGTTTTGTCTGAAAAATAAAATGCTGAGTTAACAAGAGGTTTAAATGTGAAAATTGTGGCGAGTCAAAAACCCTGATTGGAATTGTAAGATAAGACTTCAAGCGTCCTCTATTCACCCCACTAGTATCAACCCATGATGTTTGTGGAGAAGAAACGAAAAAACTTGTTGTCGATGATGCCGAAATTAACTTTAAAAGGCTCTATACCGATCAGCCACTTGCCCAAAAATTGACACGAAACAAAACTACATCCATATATCACCGTGAAATTGTAAAAAGTCTAGACAAGATATGAGTGGTGGTGATTTGAGAGGTCTTGACTAAGCCTCGCCATGCGCAACTTCCTGACCAGGATGGACACTTCCACCATCAGCTGTCACCACGATATGCGCAAGGTCCTCAGCAGTCGGGTTGGGCGAGAATCCATTGGCACTGTACACAGGGGATGTTTCGCCAAGCATGTGATGGTTAAAACCTGTCATCTGGGCAGGAGCACTTCGGGGACCGGCACCAGGAGTCGGGATGGTAGGTGAAAAGATTTGAGCCCAAGGTGCGTTACGCGGGGCATTGGCACATCGATCGTTACCGTACGCGATCCTACAAAAGGCAGCTAGACATCAGTATCGGACCAGATGGAGAGGAAAGAAGGGAAAACTAACTTGAACTTTGAGTATTCTTCATTCTGTTTGATACCTTCAATCGCCTTGATCGAATTGGCAATGTTTGTGAAACTGAATGCATGTCACAAATTAAATCAATCAAGCGTCAACAAAGAAACAAATACTGTGAGGTAGTGTGCAGGGCCTCAGCTTACTTTACAAAGGCGCAATTCTTCTCTTTAAGCAAGTTGACCAACTCGATCTCACCGTACTGTGAGAAGTCTTGCCTGATCTTGGCCTGTGGGGAACCGAGTGGGTCAGAATCTATCTTCTAGTTATGAATGTGAGCATTGATAGTGGAAATACCTCGTCAAATGCCTCAAAGTCTTCAATTTGACCAATGTAAACATTACGAGAACCACCCGCTTGCACCACCATGGCAATACCGGGAGAGGGTGGTCCAGAATGTTTACCCCATCCAACCTTAAGGCGACGGTTATGCAATGCAATACCTTGAAAGGTTGCAGTATGGAAGAACGCAACTGCAGCACTGTTAGAGGGAAGAAGCAGGATACCATGAATATAAGTTTACAAAGCAGCAGGACCAGACGACCTACTTCGAGTCAACAAAAGTAACAAAGGCGATGTGCTTGTCTTGTATATATCGAATCTGTTGTAAGATCCCACCGCGAATGGTGTTGCAGATCTCTTCGAGTTGAACAAGTTTAAAAAATATGAGGAGAAAAAACTGACTTGTTATTTATCAAAATTAATTGTTCAAAATTCGGATCAATAGGAGAAGTACGATGAGTAGGAATTCCCTCATGACAAAACGTAACATCAGTAAGATAAACACTCAAGAATGGTATACAACGTGTATGTGCTTTACGTAAAGCTACTCGATATTCGGCATAATTTCAATGATGATTCACCACTTTGTTTAAACTATCATAGATCGTTTTCGATCGACCTCCTACGGCTTTCCATGTATTGTTTGTTATAATCGAGTGATCGTTGATGAGTTCAATGCAATCATGACTTCCATCAATCCATTATGTCCTTTGGTAACTCGAGAAATTGTTGTTTGAGAGAAAAAACCAGTACAGTTTCCCTTGGTGACCATGAGTGAACAACTCTGGAGAGCGCTGTCAACGCAATCATGAGGGGATCTCGAATCGAGGTGATTAGATACTCGGTGTCCATCATAGATCGATCTTGATGACTTTTCGTGTTGATAAGAAGTCGACCTACGTAAAAAAGGTGGCAAATGTCAGAATCAAAATGAGCGGATTGAAACTTTGGGGGCTTTGATCGAGCAAATCTGAACATACTTTTTCTCAAGAAAGGCAGAGAGTGGATGTGGAGGCCATGAAAAAATGATCTAGGAGGTTTTCTGTGTGGAGATCAATCTGGTGAAGAATCAGAACGAGTCAAAGTTGGAAGACGCGATGGAAATGTGATGGGGGCATCGATGTCCAGTGGATGTGAGGATGTGCTGACAAGTCTATCAAAGTCCGAGTGGGGAATCACTCCAAACCTCATGAACATTCTCATCACCACCACCGTCCACACGGCGCTAGATTACGGTGTAGCAGCGTGGCTACCCTTCGAGCCACCGGAATACTTCATCAAACAGCTCAGCACAATTGACAACACGTGCGCAAGGGCAGCGTTGGGGGCATTAGGGACTGGGCGAAGCTCTGCAAAATTGCAATTCAACCGTAGTTGAAAGCGAGTTGCAAACAGCTAAGCCACTGTTCAATCAATATGAAATTTCCTTATTTTTTTTAGTAAGCTTTATGGCACTAAAAAAAATAGGGTGGCGCACAGGCATGACCCTCCCTAAGACGAGCTGTCTATTCAAAATTTCCCCCCCCACCTCAGCCAAAAGCCTATGGCAGAACGCTTCTGGATAGCCTGATATACCTTTCACAGGTTGCTCTCGCTCTGGTTTTGGTGAAATCATCTGACAGTCGGGTCTCTTGGGCTTGTAGGAGTAATCCTGACACCTCCTGTTTGCATAAATCGCTTCGGTCGACTTCCAGGGGATTCATGCGCTTATTGAGGTGGCTAAATCCTCTGTCGGTCGAAACCTCGCCCAGTCCCTATTACCAACGACGCCATCAATTTTTCTAATGCACGACTCAAACCTCACACCCCCCAAAATCAGATTACAGAGTAAGATAATGAATTTCATGGCCACTGCGTTAACCAAACCATCATATTCTCCTATTCACAGCTTCGTCAAACAAGCTCAAAACTCAAAACCAAAATGCCATCACAACCCGTTTCACCGTTTCTTCCAACATCAAGTCAGCGAAGAATTAGCCGAATTCATTCAACAAATCCCACTCGACCCATCAGATATCTTGACAAGACCCTCAAACTACACAACAATCATCCAAGAGACCGAGAGCCTGGCAAAAAGAGAGGCCAATAGCCTCACGGCAACACTAGAACACGTGGTAATATTTACCGACGGATCTAGAATTCCCAAATGCACCACAGCGGCTGCCGCATGGTGTAAAAATACTAACAAATCTGTAGCTAAACATTTAGGAACAGCGCGAACTCACGGCATCTATCAAGCCGAATACCGAGGAGTCCAAATGGGCCTCACCATGGCACTACACACTGCCTCACCACACACCCGAAGAACATCGATCCTCCTCGATAACCAGAGTGTTATCAAGGACCTCCGGTCTAATAAACTTCCCATCACTACATTAGAAGACAGGAAAGAGACGTACAAGCTGATGATGTATTTACATAGATCCTTTCCCGATATGCGCATCAACATTAGATGGTGCCCAGGCCATGCCGGGGTACACGGAAACGAAATTGTTGACAAAATCGCCAATAAGAAAGCTAACACAAAATTACCCAATACCTTCAAAGCAACCCCGAACGCAGCAAGCTTTCTCACGGCCATTAAAGAATGGCGCACCAAAAATTCCGAAATCAAGAATCCAGACGATCTAAAACGACTGGGACATAAACCACAACAAAAGAAGCACATGAAGTTTTTAAACGAACTCAAGAAACACTCAATAGCAGCCATCACCCAATTAATGTCAGGCCATATTCAACTCAACCACTACCTCTGCAGATTTGATCAGCTAGGGGACCCAAGTTGCGAATGCCAAGAAGGCATCGAGACCGTAGAACATTTCCTCTTCACATGCTCTAAGTACAACAAGGAGCGCCAACAATTCGAGCAAGAACTCAACAAACTCAATCTCCCGATTAACACAACAATCCTCAACAAACCTGTGGCATTCAAAGCCATTGCCAACTACTGCGACAGCACATGGCGGTTCAAAAATCGCTGGACTTGGGCTAAGATCTCAGAAGAAAACATGCCAACAAACAGGCAACCCCCCAGAGATTGAAAATCTCAATCCACCTTTTTCCCTTTATAACCACATCCTTTAGCGCCACATCATGTTACCCACACTATTAATATTGTATGCTAGATGAAACAGCCAACAGCAACCTTTCCCCTGACACAGCCAGAGGGGTTTTACCGGTGCTGGAAAATATGCAGTGTCTAATAGCCTTACGGCTCTAATGACACTTTAAGCAATATAAAAGAAAAAAAAAAAGGGGGGGGCAAGGGTCAAAGGGCAAAAGTGGACCTTGCAGAAATCAATAGTCAAATTGCCCGACGTCGGGTATGGACCGTGTATATACAAGTGAAAACCTTGACATTTTGAATGAGAATTGATCATCTCTTTGAACTTAGCGCTGCTTGGGCTTGAGTGTCTATCCGTGCTCCCCAGTATACAGCCGTTCCAAGAAAGGTTGACAACTTTTCTTTGGAGAAAGTTGTCTCCGCAGCGGCTAAAACCAAAAACAAAACTTGATTACAGGTTTATTATTTCCTGTATTCTTCCAATTAGCGGAGAGACAAAATCAAGTGAGGGACAAAACCCGGGTTTTGCACATTGGCGAGATTTCCCAAAAAATCAATCTTTGTTGGAACAGCTGTACGTCTTAAGGGTTCGAATCTGGCACCTCAGGTACTCACATACAACTGTGTCAAGCAGTTGTACAGCGTGTTGTTACAGCTGCCTGAAGCAATGGCCTCGCCTCTCCCAATCTCTCTGGAGGCAACGGAAATTTGTACCCCAATACACCCCCAACTTGTACGCATTAACAGGTGACCTACCCACACCCAAGTCACCATGTGAAAGTACCTAATGCCCGCCTTACAATCTCCCGGCCCAATACGGACTTCCCCGCTGAATCATAAATATATTGGGTCCTTGGGCAGTAATAACCGGTCCTAGAGCGGTAAGTCATGACTCACAACTTGCCGGTTTGGCACCAGGTATCATAGATTGTCTATATATACCTACTGCCACCGTACCTGCCACCCTTCAACATGGAAATCTCCACAATCATCATCAACCCTTCAATATTCGATGCTTTCGCTATTGTCTTCTTAGTTGGTGTTGTAGTCCTGATTGGAACTTCCCTTTTTTTTCTTCACTATCTCTATACGTCCCTCAGCTATCAAATCACCGGAAACTTCACGATGACGAAAAAAGTTCCTCTACACTCACAAACCATGATCACTGGGATCAAATCCCGCCCTCGTCGAACTCAAGCTACAACTCGACCGGCACCGTTCACTTCACAGCGAGCCAAAGACCTGGCTGCGGCTCTTGGTCACATTCGAAAAACCTCAGGTGGCCAACAACCGCCGATTGAAGCTAACAATCCTGATAACGATCAAAGACTGGCCAAATTCATGCCGATGGATTATCACCCAGATGCCCTTCCATCATCTCCCCTTGAACCAACTGCTCTCGATCTTTTTGCTCAACAATGTCAAGGCTGGCAGCATGCCGAAAAGCAGAAACAATCACAAGCAATCTGGGATGGACTCGAAGCATCAATGACGGCAGCTTATCTTTACTGCCAAAATGGTAGCACTAACTGGACCCGACCAGATACATTAGACATCAGTTGTGCGTGTACAAGATCAGAACAATCAACTCAACCTGTTGACTTGATTGATGTTCTTGGTAAGTTTCATCTACGTGTTGAGGATGTAATCAATTGGCTGATAGTTATGTGTGTACAGGTCGCCATCAGTCAAAGGATTTGACGTTCTGCAGATGTATATCGGATCCTGTATGGCTCATCTACTACGGTTACTTTGCTAGCACACCCACTGCTCCACGCACTGCATTTTCTATCCCATTGATCCAATTTCATCATCACCTCTGGAACTCGTCAGCAATCTCGGCAACTGCCATGATGGATGCCCTTATGGATTTCCATGATCAACGCTCAAAGGACATGCTATCTACTCGTAACGGCAACTACTCCTCGCGCGACCTACGACGACCCTTTACTCAATCAGTAGATTTGTATCGCAGGATTATGACTCATCAAAAAGTTTTACATGACGACCTACTTCGAGTTACAACTGCCGATAAGTGGGCAGCTGAATGTTCACGATGCTTTGGCCCATCCGAAGGCGAGTGCAAGGAATCAACCAATGAACCGGATGTGATAGTTGCCATGGATGGCAACTTTCAACATCGCCATCAGATGCATGCAAGCAAAGATACACCCACCGATAAAGACTACCCGAAATCATTCCTTCCTCCAGCTCAAATTGAAAAATCTGCTTCAGTACTTCAAAACAGCGAAAGTCAAGTTAAGGAACTGAAAGTGAGTTATCCTAGGCCTTTTCCCTTGAATGATGTGATGTACTCATCTTTTCAATAGACCCCATGCTCTGATTCTCACACAGCCGCGAATGATGTGCGTAACTCGACATCTTGGGACCGATGTGATGATACCGGCCTGTTTGCTTGTGCTTGTTGCCACAATGTACCATTACAATTTGTCAATATTTTTCGGTCAGGTGAAAAGTAAGTTCATTTTTAACAAAATTAATACAGAGCCTTCACTTATAATCTAACCTTTTGTCAGGCTACACTACCCGGTTGCCATACTGGACAAATTGCTTACAGAACTTCCAGAAAAGAAGTTAGGTGTACTCTACGATATTGGGTGTCACTTACAAGTTCATGTCAACAAGGTTGGTGTAATCATCTTATCGTGAAGTTTTTTTTTGCATCTGACATTTTGTTCAAAATGTTTTATACACAGCGTAACCTCCTTTCTCAACACAAAGGGCGGCTTCTGTATGGAACCTCAGTTTTTCATGCGTACGCCCATCAATGGTGGTGTCAAATCTTTTTCAACCCTCGGTTCATCAAATTCTTTGGACTATCTGATGGAGAAGGGCTTGAAAGAGTGTGGTCGGACCTATCTGTTCTAGTTTCAAGCCTCCGGATATCAACTTGGTTACATCGATTACTTTCGATCCATTGGCGAGCAGATTATTTCAGTCAAAGAACCACTAAGGGAAGCGGTAAGTAGTTCATGATACTCATAGATATTAAAACTACAATGTAGCTGATATGACATGAGAAATCTAGGTATGTGGCTCGTTCGAAGGCTGCGGAACACGTTTGAAGTACGCTTACAGTCAAGTAGAGCGTTAACCGAGCTAGAAGGATTTATCAATCCCGATTATCCAGAACGTTGGTACACTGCGGAGTTCTTCCATGCCCAATGGGTATTAGAACGAGAAGCTCACAGCGTCAAAAAAGTCACTGAGCATGAAATGCAATTGGAATTGGCTTGCTTGCTTTGCTTGGAGGAGGAACTTGGCAACTTCTGGTAAGTCTGAAGGTATTATCAAGTAGTTATCCTTTTAATTGACTTCGAATGTCATCATTTTGATAGGCAAACAGTCGGTAATCAACTAGCTCCTGCACAAGCCCTTGTTCGACTTCAAACTCAACAAAAACTTGAAAAGTCGATTGAAGAACAAAGGGCAAAGATTGGTCGATCCAATTTGGTAGGATTGACTGGTGGTCAGTGTTTTCTTGGATATTTGTATGCAAACATAATACTGAATTAGAATATGATATTCATTTCCTTCTTCAAAAGATGAAGACGAAACCAAAATGCGGTTGAGAGTCTGGTACTGCAAGAACGAAGTTTGAATAAAGTACTTGGCCCTCTGCGCAGAAAAGAGACCTCTGGAGGACAGTCGAGTCCCTGGCAAAAAATCTAAGCTTGGTGAGTCTAGATTTGATACATGTTAACCATCTGGACTTCGTGCTCATTGTTAACGTGTATAAACAGGCACCCACGGGAAAACTGCATTGCTCGCATCTCTGCGCAAACATGCAGCTAAACTCTTCCAGGCTTGCAAGATCTACAACACGCGCTGTTCCGAGTACCGGCAATGTTTTCCTGATCAACCCTTCTGCCCAGCCCCAATTGTCTATAACGACCTTCACAAGATGGGAGCTGACAACGTCTTTTGGTCCGATGGGCTTTTCACCAATGCTACTGAACCGTGGGCCACTGATCCACATACGCAACGTGGAATGCGCCAGCAGTGTTACTTTGAACGGGCTAATGAGGAGATTCGAAGGATCGGGTGGGAGGTCCGGCGTTCAATGAGATGGGCCACCTCTTGCTACGAGAGTTTGTTTGATACTTTGCTCAGCTTAAAGGACGCCCCGAAAAAGATTGAAGATTTTGATAATCCTCTTCCTGCTGACTCATTAATCTCACACTTCATACAACATTGTTCACTTGATAGTTTATTGGTGATATCCCAGCAACCAGTAGCAGTTAAAACATTATTCTATAATAGTTTTCTTGTTCATACTCACTTGATGGAACTATGGGATAAAGATGTATTAAAAGCGTTTTTGCAAACTCCTCATCAACTGAATGACAACACGGTCTTATCATCATGGAAGCGTCAATTGCAGGATATCAGAACGCTACGCAAGAATGGCTTGCTTTCAAGAGTACTCGGTGATTGGAATGCATTTTATCAGAATTATGTGGAACAAGAAATGGAAGACATAGAAGATATTCCAGATCTTATTGAAGATGATGGGACTACTGAAAATGAAAGTACTGATTATGAAGAAGACGAATATGATGAAGAAGATCAGTGGATCAAAACTTTAGATGATGAAGTCTGAGGTTAGCTTTAGATTCAAATGGAATGGATGAGGAATAATTTCAAAGATTACTGTTTGTTTTGTTTGTGAAATTGACTCTTGTATAGTTTGCTTGATATGCTTTACATTCATATGCTTTTGTATATGCTCAATTAAGAAAGGAAGTTTATTGATTTGCGTGTTCTACAATGATATGTATTGATTGACAAGTTCTACAATCATGTTCTACATTTATAAATTGTAGTTGCTTATGTTTTTGTTTGCTCAAATAAAAATGGTTTTGGTTTGCTGAAATGAAGACTTGATTGCTATTTTTCTCCTCATTTGTATGAGGATATGACTGATATCCAACAGTGGAAAAAGATGACTCCTGAAAGACATGGACTTGAGTAAATTCAGGTGTACGCACATACATAAGAGTGCTTTTTTACGGATTGAAGTTATAAAAAAGATATGAAGGAGTGGATATATGAGGACGGTTCATATATATTATTTTCTCAGCATATAAAGAAGAATCTGTGTCTTGAAGCACTTTTTCATAGGTGCGTGTCTTGCACACCTTTTGGGGACTTTGAGGTTAAAGCAGGAGCAGGAAGGCCTGTTTTGCGTATTTAAGTGAAAAAAAAGATGAAGGAGTGGAGTGATGGAGAAGTTGTCTTATCAAACTATGTCTAAAATCAGATTTTGTCATCTGGGGGGGGGAGATAGACCTGTAATTCCATCTTCTTCAATGTGTTTGGGTACATTTGTGACCTAGCTTGCATTAAATTAGGATGATTACAAGGGTTCAAGTCAAATTTCTTATGTGAAGAAGTTGAGTGATGAAGAAGTTGTCTTATCAAACTATGTCTAAAATATTATTTTGTCATTGGGGGGGAGAGATATACATCCATGGTCTTCAATGTGTTTGGGTACATTTGTCACCCAACTTTCATCAAATTATGACAAGTACCAAAGGTTGAAGTGAAAGAAAAAGATGAAGGAGTTGCGTGATGAAAAATTTGTCTTATCAAACTATGTCTAAAATCTGAATTTGCCATCTGGGGGGACAGAAAAACACATATTTTCATGTTCTTCCATGTGTTTGGTGAACTTTTATGCTGAAATTGTGGTATGAAATTGGCAACAACAGTTGTGCAAGAGTTTGCGCAAACCTTGTCATGATACCAGTTTGGTCAAATTTGCTCTAATAATCATCTAAAAAACATTGAAGATGTAGAGAATGTTGGTATTTCTCTCCCCCCTAATGACAAAATCAGATTTTAGACATAGTTTGATAGGACAACTTCTTCATCACTCAACTCCTTCATCTTTTTTTTCACTTCAACCCTTCTACGCATAAGAATTTTCCAAATATTTGGCAGAAAATGTCCTCAAACACACTGAAGATGTGTCAAATGTGTGTAAATCTCTCCCCCTAGATGACAAAACATGATTTCAGGCATAGTCTCATAAGACAGATTTTGCATCACTCAACTCCTTCATGATTTCTTTTGCAACTAAAGTGGTAAAACAGGCCATCCTGCTGCCGTTTTACCCTCAATAGTCCCCACAAGGGGTGCAAGACATGCACCTATGACAAAGTGCTTCAAGAAAAAGATGCGTATTTGAGTTCTGAACAAAATATTTCTATCAACCATCCTCATATATCCACTCCTTCATGTATTTTTTTGCACTTGAATCCTTAAAAATCCACTTTCTGCTCCCGCTTTACCCTCCAAGTCCCTCTAAATGATACAAGACATGTATTTATAGCCAAGTGCTTCAAGAAATAGATGCTTCTGTGAATCCTTAACAAAACTTGCCAATTAACCATGGCCACATCTCCTCTCCTTCATGACTGGTTTTTCACTTAAATCCGCAATATGGGCCTTCCTGCTCCCGCTTTAACCTCAAAGTGCCCAAAAGGTGTGCAAGACACGCACCTATGACAAAGTGCGTCAAGACGCAGATTCTTCTTTATATTCTGAGCAAATAATGTATATGAACCATCCTCATATATCCACTCCTTCATACCTGTTTTATAACTTCAATCCGTAAAAAGGCACTTTCTGCTCCCGTTTGACCTTCAAAGTCCCTCTAAATGATACAAGACACGTGTCTATGGCCAAGTGCTTCAAGTGATAGATTCTCCTGTGAAAATCAAGGTGAGTTTCTCTATTCACCATGTCCCAAAATCCACTCCTTCCCACATCTATTTGCATTTCAATCTGCCAAAACACGCGTAGGTGACTAGGTGGGTGCGCCCGCACCCCGCCTGATTGGGTGCGGGACATACCCCAATTCCTTTTTTTTTCTCTAAGGTTTGCATTCAGCGTCTACATCACCCTACTACATCGACCTCCACTACCACTCTGGTCATGGATATGCTAAGCACGCCTGATCCTCAGCCCTTCAATAATCGATTACCACCACCGTCACAGCCTCATTACAATAACCAAGCTCAAATGCACCATCCTCCCTACTTCAATGGACCCGGAGTGCCCCATCCCCAGCACTTCAACAGATCATTACCTAACCCTCCTATCCGCCCTCCTACGACCGAACCGATACACTTCAATCATGGCCCTGCGCAAGATATCTACTTCAAGAATCAAGTCTCATTTCCTTTTTTTCATCTGCCAATTCTTCCACCCAACAATCCACCCAACAATCATCCACCCAACAATCCTACCCAAAGTCTATACCAAGCAAACTCCTACCCTGCTTATGAAACACACTCCAACCCTGCTCGCGTCTTTCAAGGTAGCATAGAACAACTAGCACCTTCTAGAATTGACAACATTGACTATCTTGAAAATTGTCGACCTGCTACATCAACCTCTGATGACCTTCCTCCGCTAGATTTTTCTATCATCGATAACTTCGAGTCGCAAGCTTTTGAACGTGAAAGGCAACGAATACTAGCTCAAAACAGACCCTCACCTCGTTTGAATTCTTCAGTCACAGTCATAGCACCTAGTCAACCTTGAAAAAGGACTTCCAGAAAGTCGAAAGATACAACTACTCAAGATACTGCACCTAACCATTCAGCGAAGAGATCAAGAAAGAACAAGGACGTGAATGAAGAAACCACCCTACTAGAATCTACTCCAATCAATCAAGCAGCCTTTGTTAACGGATTCTTACCAAAGTCCATCCTCATCAACAGCGACAAACTTCCGCCAAGGTCGAAATCGCTATGATATGCACAGCTATATGAGGTACCCTGGATAGTGGTGAGACTTACCACTATCTAGGAGGCCCGCTACGCACCACTAACATGAGAGACTCGCTATGAAGTCCTTGTAGTGGTGTGTATCAGTCACTACGAATCGCTGCGATAATGACTCACTAACGCTATGATAGCGCACATGTATTTTTTTTAATATGAACAAAGAATTTTATTAAAAGGCATGTAAAAAATAAGTGGAAAACATATACAAGAACAATTAAATAGTTGAGTACGAGATTATTGAAGCAGAGGACACAAATATCAGACCAACATGAAGACAAACTTGTATTAAGGAGAGTGGTGAAAGTGAACACTAACTAGAGAAGGAAAAGTTTAAAAAAAAAGGAAGATAATAAGGAAAGAAGAAAAAGTGAGATGAAGAGATTAAAAAACTAAAAATGAAGTATTACTTCATTGGTTCTCCATTTTTTGCACCAACTCTAAGCCTTGAGAGAATTCGCCAGGTACCTCAATTCCTGACTTCATCCATTCCCGTGATGAAGAGCAGCGCTCAATGGTTCTAGTTGATAGAGCTGATCGATCCGACCCACATACGTCAGCTGCTCCAGAAAAGACCCTCTCAACTGAGCAGGTGGTTGCTGGACAAGCCAAGAAATCACGAGCCATGATGGCAAGCACAGGAAAGGCGCCCTCATTATCCTAAAACCAAAGAGGGAATGAGAAACTTGATGATAGTGAAGTGGAAAAGAAATAAAAGAAGAACTTACGCTCCACCACGAAAGAATTGGACCACCAGTCAGTGGAAACTTTCCAGACATATAACCCTCAATCTCTTGAAAAGCATCATTCTCGGAAGCCTCGGGTAGCGTAGCAAATACATTGTAATCATCATCGGTTACTGTGACGTCTTGCTGATTCGAGGTGGCAGTGACAGGGTTAGAGTCTTGATGTTTTTCAGAATAACTTTGCACTTGTTCTTCTAGGATTCTCTTGACACGAGCCACATGTGATGAATGATATAACTCGAAAAATTTCAGTCGAAGTTGTGGATTGAGGAGAGTAGCCATGATGACGGCATCACATTGGAGAGCTTCTTCTTCAAATCCTTGCAGACAATGGAGCATGACCGAAATCATCTTCTTGAGACTTGTATAAGGTGAATTTGCGCTTAACTTCATGAGGGAACTTTTGACACGATGATAATCCAGCAGAACAATTGCTGCCGTTGGGTGATCACCTTCAACTCGCGATGTAGCAGAAACAAAGACCTGGAAAATCAAAGTCGATCAGTTCAAACTCAGTCAGTAGAATCAGATGGATGGAAAGGACTCACATCCATAACCTCAGTCAAAGCTGAGACACATAACCATTCCGATTTAGAAATCGATATCTCGTCAAAGTAGCCCTCTTGATCATTGGCCAACATCTGGTTGATTACCTGCAAGTGAAAACCATGGTTAAAATTCAAAATCACTGATACAGTTGTAAAAAAGATGAAATAAGCTAACCTCGGCCCCTTCAACCATGATCAATCGGCTTTGGTGTAATCCATTCCACTTGCTAGATACACCAAGAATTGGACGGCGCATCTTCCTGCCCAATTCTTTGGCGCGAGTACGAAACTCAAGACGGCGAGACGGACGACGAGCAATCAGGCGGCTGACTCGATCAACCTAAAGAAGTTCAAGTCAGCTCAGACATCAGGTAGGCAATGAATGAAATAAACCCACCTTCTTCACCGCTTGAACCACAAGATCAGGCTTTGATCTACTTGTACCTGGTAAAGCACTTGAAATGTTGAAAAAATCATCTTGACCACCCTCCGATTCGCTCTCGGATTGACAATCCCGAACCTCCGCTTCGCTACCATGTTCCGAATCTTCAGAATCGGATTCCTCCATATCAACGTCTTCGGTTCCATTGTTCAAGGTGATCGAGGGGGTGGGGATATTGAACAATGGTTGAGTAGTAGGTTTGGTGTGACCGGGATCGAGTCCGATAGAAGCAAGACCATGCTTGACCATCAAAGCTAGCTTGTGAGCATAGCAGCGAAGATGCAAGTGATCAGCGTCCCAATCAACGCTAGGGGTGGCCTCCAGGAAAAGTTTTTGAACCTCGAGAGCAAGTGTTTTGTTGTTTGACCCCGAGTCGGTCGTTTGAGCTAACATGTATAGATAACCAAAACAAGTCAGGATCGTTTGATGCAAAATTAGAAGAAAAAGATTTGAATAAGAACACTTATCTTATCATGTAGTCCGTGCTTAATGAGGAAACGTGCCACAGGTCGGGCCAGTAAAACACCGGCGTGGTTCCAAGCAGCCAACTTGAGAGCCAGATGAACCGTCTTGAACTCCCAGTTCTTGTCAATGAAAGTCACATTCATACCAATAAAAGCGTGTCGGCTGCGGCGTGTTGTCCAGCCATCGTGAATGAAGCAGAACTTGCTGTGGTTTCTCTACAGAAGGGTTTTAATGAAAAGAGAGAAAAAAAGCAAAACAATATAGATGATTGAGTAGAGTAAAAAGCAGATAGTAAAGAGATAAAAAGTAAGACTAACCTTGATCATTTGTAGAACCGTGTTTTGCATCCCAGAATGGAGACGCTTGGCGGTATTTGCGGCCCACACTGGCGATCTAAGAGTCGCCGAAACATTTGAGAGTCTGAAAGCATCCCGCAGAGCAATGTCTTGAAAACGAGCCCATGGTAAAGCGTGTCGGACTACCCAGATCACACACACAAGGTTCAGGAGGTCAACACTGAACTTATCCTTAGAAACAAATCCATCGAGAGTTCCTGACAAGGATCGATTCAATGCATCCTGCTGTTCCTGCCAGGAGGGAGGGAGGTCCATCCCAGCAGCCAAGGCTGCTGATCGTCTGGGGCATGCTGGACGACCTTTACATCCATCTCGGTGTCCGTATAGGTTGTAGTAGCTGGCCATTCCTTTAAGAAATTGACCACGACACCACCTACACCTGTACAATCTCGGATCACCAGAGGTCTAAAGATGATAAAAGTAAAAGAAATCAATGATTTCGAAATCCTAACAAATAAATAAAGAAACTGAGGACAATCTGACCTGGCCTTGTGGATAGATCGGAGAGTGAAAATACTTGAGCAGCTCTCGAACTCGAGCTAGCTGTGATGCCCTGATACCAGTACGAGGCCTGCTGGGGATAACTTCATCTTCAGAGTCTTGATCAAGATTGATACAATCGGGTACAGTCTCAATCTGAAAATGAAGATGGAAATAGATTATTGAGTGGAAAATTAAAATGAAGAATAAAGATTAAAAAGTGGAGATGAGATGCTTACAGGGGTCTTACGGGCCCTTTTGCCTGTCTTGACTGATGAATCTTGAGTCGTCTTCCTCTTGTTGTTCTTGCGGCTCGATGGCGATGGTGAAGCTGGTATGTCGTTCTCGGTCTCGACAGCGGTGTTCATTTCAGAAAAGACTGAGTCGAGGAGTCCAGGAGAGAGAGGTTCCACTTGAAGTGCCCGTCGTGAGTCACTGGAGACCATTACAAATCCTGGCTGAGTCCGAACAGGGGTCCTAGGCCGGAGCAACCGTGCTGAGGGAGCTACACATGGGTCTGTTGATGGCGGAGCAAGACTGATACGAGAATTTGATCGAATGGGCCGGTCAGTCACTTTTGAGGTGCTCTGACCAGTATTCGATGAGGTTGATGGATGCATAAAGATTTGGCTAATGATTTGGATTGAAAGGAAATGAAAGTGGATGAAAGACTTAAATTGATGAGATTGAAGGACACTGTGATCAAAACAAAGTTATGAAAAAGAACCAGAGGAAGGGTATCATCAGCAATCGGCTTGATCCTTTATACCTTCTGAAATCTCTATACTCACCGACTTGATGTCTGATCCCATTTGAAGTTGAACTTGTGGTTTTCATTTGTTATAAAATTTGTCAACCACTTGTCGGTGTTCTGAATTGTGAGCATGCGTGATGAGGTGGTTGGTGGGGGAGGTGGATTGAGTCCAGGTATGAGGTGAGTTGATTCAAAAGGGACGGGAGTGTCCTTGACCGGGATGACCGGTTCAAAACAGCCAGTGTGTTTAGTTGGGGTGTGTATGTATTTATATTCCAAATACAAATACACCTAGTGGCCACTATGTGTACCGCTGTACATGTGGACACGCTATCAAAAAGCTCGAGCACAGCGAATATACCACTATAGGATTCTGGGCTTTTCCAATAGGGCTGCGCAGTCACCCACTACAAGAAAAGCACGGGCTGAGTAGTGCAGTGCCGCATTGCTTCCGCCGCACCACCACTATTTTTGGTGATGCGGTTTTGACGTTGCTTCCGCCTGCGATTGGAAGTGTCGAAGAGTTAATGGAGTACTCAGATCTCGAGCTTAACATGTTGGCTAAGAAGTACAGCAAGAAAAGAGGTGTTTCTGCTGCTGACAAGGTTTTCCTCTTGGATCTTCATGACCAGATGGAGAAAGTTATCACGATTAATTGCATCGTGCAACAAATCTCGCGTGATATGGCCGATGGAATATTGTACGTCTTCAATTTCACTTTTATTTCACTTTTTCAACCAACCAATCTCTTAGATTTGGTCGTATCTTTCCAGGGGCAAGGCTTCGCCTTATCGAGGTATCAATGGGTACCAGATCTTCCAGGGTTCTGAAGGAGCAAGGGCTATAGTGAAAGCAAGTATGTACATTTTTCATCTTTAGTTTCAAATCTTTTTGCATTGGCTAAATAGTTTGTTTGTTCTAGACGGTGGGATTCGTGCACCGGGAAGCAACGCGAAAGTTGGGGACGCGTGGAAACTATTGGGTGAGGCTGGTCAGAAGTTCTACAACGACCAAGCAGCAAACTCTGTCATTCAAAAACATTTGAAGAAATCGAGCAAAACAAAAACAAACCAAGCCACATCTACCGGGACTGAAATGACATCAACCCCGACTGATCTCATATCGAACTCGACCAAAATTGTATCGAACTCAACTGAACTTGTATCGAACTCGACCGAAGCCGCATCCACATCAAATCCAAGCACCTCAACATCTGCGTCTGATGAGTCTGTGCCGCCTCAAGGTGCTGCTCAAACTGGCATTCAAATATCACCACACGTCAATTCCGAGACGCGGCCACAGAACACTCTCACCTGCCGGTCTGCCGTAAAACGGCCTTTGACTAAAAACCTGCCCACCGTACAAGGATGGGTCAGTGACCTTCTTCCAATGGTCAGTCCGTTTCTCAAATCTTTTCATCATCATGTAATATATTTGAAGAACTGACTTGACTCATCAAACGTCACCTAGGCAAATAATATCGCCCAAACTTATAAGGTTCAGATTGCTATTGTATGTGTTTCATCGTTTTTAGGTAACGGGTGTCTTCAGTTGGTGGAAGCAACACCTCGTCTCCGCTCATGGTTCGAAATGGACAAATTGAACAATCCGGAAAACCACACCGTGGCGCGGATGCAGTCTGCCATTACTGGGTGGAATGTGGAGGACATCGTCGAACTGGGTCCTGGTAAGTTACCGTAGTCTTGTTGTTTTGTTCTTGATCTTGCACTAACTAAGGTTGTTATTATTTTGGATTTAGTTGCTGAACCTACTGAGGTGGCTAAGGCACGAGCTAGGCTAAACAATCTTATAAGTGAGTACTCCACAGTCCTTGATCGCATTTTAATATATGACCAACACCTCTCTCTTGGACAGAAACTCAAACCGTCGGCAAATTCAAAAACTGGCCTTGGAGCAATCAAACACGACTTTTAGCTGCAGGATACCATATCAAGGTGCTTCCTGGTGCATCGACCTCTTTGGAGATCCTCACTCGAGCCAGCAATAAGCTCCTGCCTGTTCAAGCCATTGACATCAACCAGAGCATTCAGGATAAAAAAATATGTGTAGTGAAGAAAGAAACTGAAGAAAGAAACGAATTCGATGCATTGATTTGATACAATACATAGTATTTCTTTCAATCAATGACTCGTAGCTTTCAGTTAATAACATCCGCCTTTAATTTCAATCAATACCGCTTCATCGCGTTCATCTTCATCTCGATGATCCTTTTTTGTATTTAGCTTCTTGTGTTTCAAATCAAATGAATCAAGAATATTTTTTTTTCACCAATGTCTGATAACAACTTGAGTAGACCGTACCGCTTGCCATGAAATCTTAGTTATTAAATCGTACCTTGCTTTCCTACGTACGTACTTTAAACAATGTGAGGTCAAGGTCACTTTACAAGTTACCAAATGCCCTACGCTCTCCTTGATGGAGACAAGACACAACACTTCAAGTAAGTGTATGTCTAAATTCCAAATGGAATGAATTCAATCATCTTATAAAAATAAATTCATTCCATTTTTTTTGCTTGAAATTCAGGTGGCAAAATTTATTTCGCTCTTCATTTTGATTAAGGTAAAGATTACACAGGACATTAACTTGTCCAAAAAGTAATTGATTATCACAGAATCATCAACACCACCACCATCAAACTGTTGATGTGAAAGTTGACGAACACTTGTAGAAACAACTTCATTCAAATCATTCAAAAAGATATTATGATTCAAATCGCCAATCACATCATACTTGTACAAATCAGAAAACATCATACAAAATGGTGAAAATGAGGACGATCAAATCATCTACATGACTTGATGCAAACGAGCGATGCATTGAACGGTTGGTATCAAAAATTTCCTGACGTTGACTCAGACTCAGGATCCTTACCAAACCCAACTCGTTTATCACAACTTATCTGAAATGTTTTCTTTGAGTCACTCCGTCCTTTTTGCCGATCTTTCTATCAATTTTCAACTATGCCTCAGCGATAAGCTTTTGAAATCGGGCTCTTCTGATTAAATTATTTCATTTCATGATCAAAATATTGGAACCTTCGTTCGATGTAAGTTTTTCGTGCATGTCCTTCGCTTGGTGATGGTGGACATGTCCGTTTGATGATGGTGGATGACTATGTAAACCGTTGTGGTGAAAGGTTTCCATCAAGTTTGTGCTTCGTGACCTCAAGGCTACCGTACCTGTTCATTGGTCATTGAGTATGACGGTTTACACGGATTACTTTAACAGCATACTATGACAGAACATGCTTGAAGCATGGTGGGACTTCGGTATGGCACCGGTATGGGTAGGTCACCTGTTAATGCGTACAAGTTGGGGGTGTATTGGGGTAAAAATTTCCGTCGCCTCCAGAGAGATCGGGAGAGGCGAGGCCATTGCTTCAGGCAGCTGTAACAACACACTGTACAACTGCTTGACACAGTTGTATGTGAGTACCTGAGGTGGAATCTGGTGGGGATGTCCAATAGGCGTTTTTCACAGCCAACACAACGGACCCGTGGAGCTCGAGTGCTGTTAGAGGAAAAACGCATTATGCTCCATAGATTTCAATGGTTGAGTCTCAAGTCGATTTGATTAGGATCAAGGATCTGATACAAAATACGTTTCAAAAACGGCAAGTGCGGCCCAACCCCAACAGCAAAACCACAGATATACAAAGGGATCGACAAACATATATTATTGTGCAAATGTACCAACAAACAAACAAAATCATCTGATAACAGGAAACTGGCTCGATGAGTGGATGAAAGAATCTGATGGGTAGTAATACGTAGAAGAATGTATGACATCATTGCGGTCAGCGATCCTTCCCCGAAAACGAAACCTGGCTCGAAAAATGGTAGCATGAGCGTCATTATAATCATGGTTTTCTCAAGAGAGAAGATTCATATCAGAGGCACTCACTATGAGGGGAATGTAATGGCGAAATTTTAGCGAGACGATTTTGGCTTCTTCCCACAACTCGCCCTCGCGCACCTGGTGTAACAGGTGCATGGTCGTGTGGCAGGTGTTCCTGGGGCTGGCTGTGCGCAATCTCCAGTTTTTTGGGCGTTGCATACTTTTTTGATTTTTGGTGGAGCCGGCTTCGGTTTTGAAACCACGAGGGTGAGGCTGATGAGTAAGATCAAAGTCACGATGTTCTTCATTATGATGCACTAGACGAGAGGTGTTGAAGGTTGATTGATGAGAGAAAGTCTTGATTCTGGACAAGCCGGACGAAAAAGAAACAGGGAATTACAGGGAAGAAACCATAAGAGAAAGGCCCGGCTGCAAGTCCACAACTTCCAGTGCGACAAGACAGAGATCTATGATTGCGTACCTATAAGAGACCTATAGTCTTTAGCTCCGAGTTCCACAAGAGAAAGATGTGCGACCGGAGCTGATGCTGAGCGGCCGGCTCTTATAGTAGTCCAGACACCAATAATTGGGACTACACCGCGGTCGTGCCATGGCGTGAGAACAGTCTACAACAGAAACCTGTGGGAATTTTGCAAATCTCCGGTTCGACATAAGTCATGTCACGAGAGCTACACTAGGCTCCAATCATGATTGTATGGGACCGATATCATTTTTTGCAACATCGGAAGAAGATGCGTGTATGTATGTACATAGGCCCTCGCCCCGTCCCCGATTCATTCGGAGATCCCCTATCCCCGTCCCCGAATTCGGGGATCGTTTCTGTTCCTCGAATTCGGGGAAATTCGGGGACGGGGACGGGGAATGCCGGGGATTCTGCGAATCAATCTTGAGAAATCGTAGGCCGAAGAGTCTTCGAACGACTCCCAAAGGATGACGAGCTCAGGAAGTAATGTCGAATTCAAATCACATCGATCAAAGTTTAGAAGAAGATCTCGAAGTACAACTATCAAAACTAGAACTGATCAAATTACTTCAACCTCATTTCCAAATCAAAATTAACCAGCACAAGAAGAAGAACATAAACATTCTCAAGATGAATCTCAAGAAGAAATTGAAACTGAAATTGAAACTGATATTGAAATTGAAATTGAAGCTGAAAATCGTTCTCAAAAATCCTCTCGATTCCTGATTAAAATACATCTTGGTCTTTATTCTTTCAATTGATTTAGTGTGTATTTATTTCAACAGTCTTAGTTTGTTTGGATGAGTTGAACCACTTTGAAGAAACTGATTTGATGGTGTCATTGGCACTCATTGCATTGAAAGACAACAAAAATTAAACAAATTGAAAAGTTTCAACTTTTAAGTATCACTTCTCTTTCAAATTACTCTTTTTGTACGTTATAAATTATAATTTCCAAACATCTGAATGACATGAAGAATCAAGATCCGTTTAAAGGAATCTAAAACTTGAAATAGAAGCAATGATAAAGAACCGATGATAAAATGATTAGCTCAGATGTTTGTAGGATTCTTCATGAAAGACCTGATCACAATTGAACCTTACTTTCAAACTTCCATTGATCCCATCGACTCGACATTGATTGGAATAACCTTGAGATTTTGTTAAGTATCGTTGTTGAAGGTCCTTGATTCCTTTGTGGTCTACCGTGAACGGTCTAATCGTTCGTTTTTGTATTTGCAAAAGGGCGATATTCCCCGAAAATACCGATGTCATTCCCCGTCTCCAAATTCGGGGACGGGGATTGTTCCCCTAACCTAATTAGGGGAAGGGGATCATTGCCCGTCCCCTAATTCGGGGATCATTCCTCGTCCCCTAATTAGGGGACGGGGATCGACCGGGGCGAGGGCCTATATGTACATAAAGAAAGACAGAGAATCCGCTCTCAGGAGTTTTGCTACCCGAGAGCCTACCCACCAAGTATTTGATTGTACCAATGCGTCAGTTATGAAATTGATTAACTTCACACGCTTCTTTCGAGCGGTACGCGAGAGACAGAACCGTGTGACATAGCGACCAGACGTCTAAGAGCATCTCCAATGTGGCTGAATCCGAATAGATGTACAGCTCAGTATTTCCCTCGGCTGGACAGCTGTAATTTTTTTCAGGTGACAGCGCCCTGCAACGCACAACTGAACTTCTTTCCCAATTCCTCATAGGGTTCATTTGAGGTTGAACCCCCGTCACCATATGTCTTCATCTACGTAATTGGTCGATCGCACCTATCGCGTTCCACACAATACATGTGATCGATTGCGCTCACCTCACGTAAAGAAAGAGAAAGGTAGTCCACGGATGTATGAATTTCTTTATTTTTGGCCCAATAGTCGTTGGGATACTGGGATTCAGATTATTTGGCCAGGTCAGCAAATTTGCTGACCTGAGCCTGGGAACGTGTCATTTCCGAAAAAACGAGTTCACACGGGAGGTTCCATGTGGGAACACAACCTCGGCGTTGGATGAGGTTTGTCTGAATAACTCCAATACAGGTTACGTTTCTGACAGAAACGTAACATTTAGTCATTCAGATTCGGGAGCATTGGAGATGCTCTAAGAGCATCACCAACGGGCGCCTGAAAACGTATCAAATCTGACAGAAACGTAAGTCGAAAAATACGTTTTCCGAAATTTTCTGAAATTCACCAACCACCGCGCGACGTAGGTCGCACGGTTGGCCAGGTGTGTGAGCAATTTTTTCCGAACAATTGGGTTTTGCAGGGTTCAACCAGATTCTTTTTGGGTACGTCTGGAAACCTGTGTTCCCATGGTTTGGACATATTTAGGACACCCGCAGACCAGCTCTTGTCCAAGAGCGGTCCAAACTACTCCAAACTTGAAAGTTTGTGATCAAAGATCAAGATGGATGACCACGATCGATCCAATCAATCTGGTCCATCCCTTCATCGATCATGTTGGTCTTCAGCTATGGCTTTGAAGACCAGCACAAGCTTTTCTTTCACAACGTCGTTTGAAGACTGATGGAAAAAGGAAACCGCACCCAGCAGGCCTTGTTCAAATGCAATGAGATATGATGTGTATAAAATAATCATACCCTTTCTTCCATATCAATAATCTCGTGTTGTAGTAAATAGAATCTCGTATCTTTAGCTGAAATCATATCAACCATCTTTGAGTAAATAGTTTTGCGTAGAATAATATCACTTCTAGTAATCATTATCACTATACATTGATCTCACAGTATTTGTTTGATACATCATCATCATCATGAACTATTCTCAATCTCCTTTTTCGCGAGCCACCACCGCGATGACCAACATGTCCATTGAGGATCATAATCGCCGAGATGAAGTGTAAGGTTTGGAAGAACCTTCACTGGATACTTCACGCGGGACACTGTGCGAACACAGCAAAGGGTTTTCTAGAACCCAAGAGACCTGATTTTGTATTACTAATCCGACGAGAACACGTCTGGTTCCGAAGGATAGAGGGATATGAATCAGTCCCGATATCTCTAAGCTGAACAACCACAATGATAAAAGAAAGAAAGATAGAAATGAAGTAAAATGACTATACCTGGTTCCGAAGGATAGAGGGATATGAATCAGTCCCGATATCTCTAAGGAACCATTGGTAAGATTCGAAATGAAAACAAGTATATATAGTAATTGTAGATTTAAGTCTTAAGTGTTAAACTCTAGGTGTGCGCTTGCGCGTATGTGTAATGACCACAGGTCTTACATGAAGGTCAGTTTGTTTCCGTTATCTCCAGTCTGATGATCACTTACACGACTTATCTTTTCAGTTACCGGTCGTCATCAAATGCACAGTGGCCCCAATGAGGACATCTTCACGCCTATGTATCGGAATAGCCGAGAGGAATCTTACGGAGCTCTTTCTTCACAGTACAGTAACTATCAACGTGATCTTCAAAACCGCGACCGGGATGAATTGGTTGGAGCGCATTCATCATACAGCAACTTCAAACACTTTCATTGCCGATCTTAACAAAGGCACGACTTAGGATATAAGTCCATGAACGAGTTTGGGCAAAGTAGGTATAAACCCATAAACTCCACACAGAGTTTTGCTCACGAGAGAGATTTGAGTTTGTAATACACAAAACTCAAACTATCTCTATACCTACTTCGACCAAACTCTATCGTTCACAATCCACTCTCACGGTTGGAACATTTCAAAAAGTCGTGTAATTATTGGGTAAAGGAAAGATGACTTCATTAACAAACGAGCTAGAAGAAACACAAGCAAAGCTAACAGCAGCAGGAATAAAATTGAAAAAGAAGAACCAAGTAGAAGGTACAAGTAAGACGGTCACACGAAGCCAATCTTTGAATAGAGGAGGAGAAGGATGTAGTGGAAGCGGGACGACAGAAGCAGAGACAAACACTGGAAGAACGGAGAATAGCGGTGATAGAGCGGAAACTTCGATTAGCCAAAGACAAACTACCGAGTTACAACAGAAGGAACAAGAGGTAGCGGCAAGGGAAGAGCAAGAAGGAGAGAGAGGAGATGGACAGGAAGAAGAAACGGGTGAGAGTAAGCATCGGCAGTTGTTATTTCCTATGTCATTCATCTCACTTCCTCTATGGAGATGTACACAGTGGTCATGTCCAAGCGTCCAAAGCTAGTCTTCCAATTCCCCATTTTCTCTTCAACCCAGTTGACGACCGTGACATGCTGGAGAGGGCTGTCTGATGCGGTGATAAGAGAGCAGAACCTGAGGGGCAAGGCCTAGGGGGACAGAGACAAGAAAGACGAGAGGAATGTCTAGAGGAAAGGAGGAGAAAAGAGCGGAAAGAGACAGTCGGAGAGTATGAAGTAGAGACAGTAGGATGGACAAAGAGGGATAAAAGAACTGATGGAAGTATGTCTGAAACCCACAGAGCCTTACAAGGAGATGACGGCAAAAGAGAAATGGTGGCAAGCGATTGGCTTCGCGATGGACACAGAACAGGATGTCCTTGCGACTGACATGCTGAAGGGGTTCAACCTGATGTACAGAGAAGAACATACGGGAGAGGAGAGAAGACCCCTGCCGAAGAGAGCACGTTCTCCGATGAAAAGAAGGGAGGAAAGACCAAGGACGGAATCTCTGATAATAGGAGATGACGACGAAGGAGAAGAAGCCGAGGAACATAGAGACAGAGAAGGTTCTGTAGAAGTAGAAAGAGGCAGGTCGACGGGAAGGACAGTGCGAGAGCAGGAGAGGGTTGTCAGACAGAAGAGAGGAGAGAAAGAGGTCGAAGAAGAAGAGCAGGAGGTAGACGGAGAAGAGCGAGAAGACGGTAAGCTAACCTGTTGTCAATCATAAGAGGAGAGTTATGAGAACTGAAGTGAACTGGCCGCGCGTAGAAGAGGAAGGAGGGATAACGTACAGGATTGGGAAACCCCTGGGAGGATCGACGTTGATGCCCCTGACGCCCTACTTTGAGAATCGTATGAAAACTCTGAAAGCATATGTCCCGATGTCGATTTTCGACCAGAGCTGGATTGAAAAAGATCATCGAGTAGCCGGAAAGAAGAAGACGAAGACTCTAAAAGAGTTGCAGGATGACGACTCGTCAGCAAAATACTCAGGTCTAGAGCCAGGAGAAGAACTGTTGATGACCTACGGAGCATGGATAGACGCTTTCGAGTTGTTCGTGAGATATTTAAAGGAGGAGTATGACAGACCGATAGCAGCCAGGATGTTCTTGAAACACAAAGAGAACGTGGTGAAAGTGAAGAGGTTGACTAAGTGCTGGATGGTGGCGCTACGTTACGACATGAAAGTAAGACTGATAGTGATGAAAGTGAAGAAAGTCGACGGAAAGAGAATCATGGAAGATGCAGGTTTCTTTCACAAAGACCTCCTACAAGAAGCAAAAGAAGACGCGGAGGCGAACGGAGAAAGGCGGTTCACGGACAATCCGTACGTGGCTGGAGGAGGAAGAGAGAACGTTGATCCGGTAACCGGTTGGACGAGAGCAAGCAGCTCGGCAGTGGTCAGCACAAACTGGGTTGGCTACGCAAATAGCAATAGTGCACAAACAGGTTTAAGAGGTGAGCAAAAGTAGGAGGAGAAAGAAAATAGACAGGACAGGAAGCTAACTCACAGAGTACTTTTTGTTTTGTACAATCTGTTACCGCACAACAGGTGCTGGACGCGGCAGAGGGAGAGGACAACCGAGGGGAAGCATCCGAGGAGGCAGAGGAAACCAAGCGAGAGGGAGTGGTTGGTTCCAGGGAAGAGGTGCTGGATGGTGGGCGAAGCAAAGAGGACAGAGCAACGGGGGAAGCGCAGGAACGGGAGAAGTAGTAGCTAAAGAGTGAGTGTCGAGACAAAGAGGAACACCTGTTGTTAGAAGTATAAGATAATACATAGAGTGAAAGCATGAAATAACATACCCTTGTCTCCATACCCTGCCTTCACCTTTTCGCGCGCAAAGCCCCATTTCGTATCCATCCAGTGAGAAAGAAAGGAAGGCAACAAACCCCATGACGGGAGGAAGAGTGAATGGAAAGACAATACGAGACATTCCACGAGAGCCAAGAGTTGAAGAGCCGAGGCGAGAAGAGACAAAAACGAGAGAGGTAGCTGAAGTCGAAGAGAGTACGATAGACTGTCAAGACCGATTAGGTGACAAAACGGTGGGAATGGAAGTGGTGATGGAGGCGGAGATAAAGGAAGACGTGCTAGAGGCTGTGAATAAGGAGCAAGAACCGTCAAGCGGTCATGAGAGTAAAAGAGAGGAGACGACGACGTTTCACGGATACCCAGAGAGAAGGACGTGGCCGGAGGGGGTTGTATGTGAAATGGATATAGATGAGTGGGAAAGGCAGTTAACAAGATTCGGTCTGATGGAAGAGCATGGTTACGTCATAAAAGGGTTTAGAGAAGGGTTCCACCAGGGGATACCAGAGCACAGGTTAGGAAACTTGCCATATTATTCACCTCCAAATCACGCGACGTCAAAAGATAGCAAGGAGGAAATAAAAGACAAACTTAGGAAGGAGTTAAGAGCGGGAAGGATGAGAGGACCT